>NW_020524080.1:45000-47500 GCF_003368295.1 Carassius auratus | reverse complement strand
ATTACATTCGCTCTGGTTTAGTGTGACATGCATGAGTAAGCATTTAATAAAGACTTGCACTGATCTGTCGCACAGGTCTGCTGTCGTCCTCCATCGTAGAGTTTAATCAGGTGATTCATGAACACGTGAGTCTTCAGAAACTGGGTTTAAAATAACTCACAGCTGTATTGCATTAGCAGTTTCCCTGAAACACAGTCAGAGATCCATCCCTCGCTCAGCATTCTGATGATGATGATGATGATGAAGACTGCGACTGCAGTGATTTACAGTATTTTGATGTTGAATCTCCAGCTGCTGTGTGTGTGGATGATCATATCTGTGTGTTATAACATTAAACAGATTGATTTGTGTTGAGTTATTGTCTCTGTGAGCTGATTCTTATTCTTTATGACTGTAGATCAAACACGCTGGACGTCACTGTAATCCAGAGGACAGAGACACAGAAACAACTGTAGTTTACAGCTGTGTTTCCTGAACTTGTGTCATGTGACTCTACAGACCATCAGTGAGACTCGAGCATCTCTTCATCAACTCCACAACACAGACCAGTTCAGTTTAACTAATGTAATATAACATCATATATCATATGAGACTAAATATGTACAGAATAGCATCATGGAGCATGATTTTGCAAGCACCTCTAATATAATTAATCTATGAGCATGTTCAGAACCAAGAGAAATCATCTTCTTCCTTGTCATCATTTTCATGATTTTACAGAAAATCTGTCATAATTGAGTTAATTTTATTAAGTAAATTTGATATTTTTTTCATTATGTTTATTAATGTTATATTTGATACTTGTATGTCTACAGCTGACAACAAACATGGATAATTTGAATTTATTAATTTCTGATGTTGAGTCTTACATAGTTTGCAGTTTAATGGACGAACTAAACAATGCTATTCTGGACTGCAGTGTATTCTGATATTTCTGTCTGTGCATTAATATATAGCATGTTCTTGTCTTATGTTCATCTCAAGGTTTGTGTGGTTAGTGTGATCTGTTCTTCTGCTGGTAGATGCTGTATCTGCACAGATCTGATACAGAGGAGCATATTTCTCCGCTGATGGACATTCAGAAGTAGATTTATATTCAGATAAATCCTTGCAAGCATCATTCAATGAAGGCTCCTAAATTCAGCTGCCACTGAGATGCTAATGCTAACAATTAGATTTATCAGAATATAACTAGTAGGTCTTTTTGCTTCAGTTAAACATGAGATGTGTGCAGCAGTTAGTTACCAAACAGGAAGTTCAATCAGAGCCACAGGAAGAGCTGTGAGGATTCAGCTAAACACAGACTACACTTCCCACAATGCAGCTCTTCTCCCAGGACTGACATGATGAACAAAGTATGACTTCAATATACAAGTCATATTCTAGATTATTTCGTTTCTGTAAACAACAGAATTTTTTTCAATGATGTCATCCGACCCTTCACAGAGAGCTTGATTGACAGGTGATTTGACCAATAATAATACAGTCATTTTGTCTGACAAGCAAATCAAACAAGAGAGTAGATTAAGTTTGGTGGACTTAAACCTGAAACTTCGTGTGTATTGACATCTTTTCTGCTGTTGAAATTAAATACTCTCCAGATGTTCATTAATGTTCATGTTGTGTTATAACTGAAAGCAGAAGAGAGGATCTTGAACTGAAGCTCTACAGTGATCTGTCACGACACATTAAAGAGCCACAGACTGGTATTTATTGATGACATTACTAATAAATGACAATATGTGAAAGTTTTGCCTCATATCAGAAGTAATTGTCTTGTCTGTTGGTGTGATGTCAGTTTCCTCTTTGCTCTGTGATGTATTTCTGACAGCGTGAGAACAAGAGTGTAGTGTGAGAGCAGCTCGTCAGGCATAGCAACAGTAACTAAGGAGGGAGGGTCTTTGAGAAGTGTCAGTTACCACAGAAAATAACCATCTGCTACTTATGGTCAGTGTATAATTTTTTATTTTATTTTTTACTTACTATTATTCTATAATGTTATTTGTCATATGACAATATGAACACACACACGCACACAACATTATATAGTCCTTAATGTATTTTAGGGACAAGAAAATTAATATAACAAAATACATTCAATAACCTGCATTTTAAAGACAAAAACAGATGTCTTACTAGAACTCAAAATAAGATTTATAATGATTGAATGATGTTTAATATGTTATTTTTTTTTTTTGTATATTGCAGTATTGCTCTGCAATAATTATATATATAATATGAAAATATATTTATGTAAATATGTTTTAAAATATATTTTTAGCAAATATGATTATGGCCAATTTGTATATGCTGAAATATATAAAATGTATTTATTTTAAATGTATAAACTAAGAGTTTGAAGTATAAGCCTCTCAATGCACTTTTTTTTTTCAGTCTCCTTTGTGTAGCTTTATTACTTTCACATTAATGGCAATGAATAGGTTTGTGTCACTTATTTTAGAAAACAATGTTATAGGCACAGAAATATACTATATGGTCA
>NW_020524080.1:0-40000 GCF_003368295.1 Carassius auratus | reverse complement strand
AAGAATGAAAGGAAAGAGTAAAGATATAAAGCAGCGAGTACCAAATACATGTGTTTGAAATAAATGTTACACCATACTGCTGCTGCTGTTCTTTCAATAAGCAATTTTAATACATTAAATGAAATGCCAAATGAACATACAATAATAAATCATGACACCACATAAAATATAAAAAGCTGTAACAATTTATCCAGTTTAATTAAATAAATGAACACTAATAAATAAAGTAACAAACCAACAATGTATTTTTTTTTTTTTTCAGAATCAGAATCAGAAAGAGCTTTATTGCCAAGTATGCTTATGCATACAAGGAATTTGTTTTAGTGACATAAGCTTCCAGTACACAGAGACAACAACACACAGACAAAAAAGAAAAAAAAGAGAGATTTACAAATTGGCAAATAAATAAGTGTATAAACAATTGTGCTATAAATGATAATGAAATAGGATTGAGTGAGATGCAGGAATGTTCTAGGATGGAGGGTTAACAAATAAATATAAGGATATCGCACGTTTATAAGCATAAGTAGGGAACATTTAATTGTTCATGAGGTAGATTGCCTGGGGGAAGAAACTGTTCTTGTGCCTTGCTGTTCTGGTATTTGCGGCTCTGAGGCGCCGACCAGATGGCAAAAGTTCAAAGATGGGGTGACTTGGATGTGAGGGATCCAGAGTGATTTACTGAACACTTTTCCTCACTCTGGATGTATACAGTTCTTGAAGGGTGGGCAGAGGAGCACCAGTAATCCTTTCAGCAGTCCCCACATCATGCTAAAGTTTTCAGACTATGAGACATTCATACTTCCCATAAATGAGTAATTGTGGTACTTTTGTATTGTATAAACATGATACTTGACTCTGAACTGCTGCTAATCATTATTCTTTTGTTTGTAATATTCTGATTATTGGTGCCCGACTCACAGCTAGATTGACTGCACTTCATCATTTCATCATTGTTGTGTTTAGAGCGTCGCCAGTCATGTTTCATCACCGTCGCTCAGCTTTTTCAAACTTATTTTTTCCTCCCAAACGAGGAACAAAAATGAACTTAGTTTGAAGTATACCGGGGCCTTCACACTCATGTTTTATTTTTATTTATTTATTTTTTTTGTAAAAAAATAATAATAATATAAAAAAAACACTGTTCCTAATGCGTAGTCACTATATTCACATAAATAATTTAAGTCATAATTTCAATCAAATAATCAATAGTTAGTCTGATTCTCTTGAAAACAGAGGCAACAAAGCTTCTAAATACATTTAAAATAATTTAATAATTAAATAATCTGGACATAAGCACAGCTTTACATTAGATGGGTTCATGCATCTGACAGACACATTTATACAAAAAAATGATTATTAATTGTGAGCAGCATGCTCATATTTCACTTTTTTTCTCTCTGTCAGTGACACCTCGAACAGGAAGTGAAACAACAAGAACAATGACAGGAAGTACTGCAGTTCAACTCGATCAGCCAAACACTGAGAGCACAAACTACACTACCCATGATGCAACAGTCCCAGTACCAGTTTTATCATTTGGTATATTTTGGAGAAAATCAATTGTTTTGAACATTTGTTGAGACACATTTAGCCCATGCTGAACCTGATCAAAGTGAAGCACACATCAGACGTCATGTGGTTAGTCTGGTTTCACATCAGCCAAGTGTTTTCCTCAGAGGACTGTGGTTCAGCATCGCGGTTTCACTTCGGTCACACAATATAACAGCAACAGATTTACAATATTTAAAAATGTTGAATATTTCAGTAATTAAAGTCATTTATGTAAATGATAAGATCATTATTATTTATTCAGCAGTATAATCAGAATCAGTTCTGTGTTGTTTTGTGTTTATTGTTGTGTTCAGGTCTGTCTTCTGTTGCTGGCGGTCTGGGTTCGGTTCTGCTGGTTCTGGTTCTGTGTTCTGGAACGTTCCTCGTTCTGAAAAAGAGGAAGGGGAAATCTGGGACAGGTAACAGTTTATTTGTGATTATAAAGTGTTTTGTGAGTGTCTGTGTTGATTTGACTTTGTCTTTTCTCTCTTTTCGTGCTCTAATCAGGTTTATTTCAGCAAAATGTGCAGCACAATACAGAGGTGGGAGATCAAATCTTTACCTGTAGAAGATCAGAAATGATTATCAGTATTATCTATGAACCAGTAAATTAATGCTGTATATGTTGTTTTTCAGAGTGTCCACATGTATGAGATTGTAAACAGTGACCCCGGACCATCTGATGTCATCACTGCAACATCTTCATCCAATCAGACGACTGCATCACACCTCAACACCCGCCCACATGACTTGGTTACTGTTGCTGTTTATGCCACAGTAACCAATCAGCAGCCTGATTCAAACCCCAGTCACATCCACTCGACCAATCAGGTGACAGATACAGACTGTGATTATTATGCTAATATGAAGCCGTCTGAACCAACAACAGACAACAGAACAGATCTGGGGGGTATTCCAGAAAGCAGGTTATGTGACATACCCGGGTATGTTTAAGAGTAAGTAAGCGGATAACCTCAACTTTGGGTTCCAAAAACAGAGGTAACTTTCAGGGTATGTTAGTAGTCATAGCAACTCACTCTCTAAACTGAACCTGCTCCGGAGCAGGTTATGTTCCAGGGTTAGTTCACTTCAGCGAGCCTTCAATGGGGTGACAGATTATTATATAATATTACAATATGTAATATAGCCTATTTTATTTATATATATATATATATATATATATATATATATATATATATATATATATATATATATATATATATATATATATATATGATATGTTAATGAGGAAGCGCTAATATAAGTAATAAATAAGGTAATATATTATTCTAATATGATTATTTATTTTATTGGCATATATAAGAGTTATCTATAAATTATGTATTAAGAGGTATGCATAAATTATAAAACAATATGACAAGGTAATGTTTAACTTATATATATTTATATATTTTATTTATTACATGTTATATCTCACACATGGAGTGGTATTTTCTATAATGTCTGAATTCTAAATCAAAATACATATCTGATATGACTTAATGTATAATTAGCATAAAACAAATAATACAATTTGCATTCTCAAGGATTGGAAAAAAAATTAAATGATTGCACAGCCATCAGTAAGGTGGCGATATGCACTAAGCAGGTAAACAACTAATGAACAAAAGAAGAAGAAAGGAACAGCTTGGCGCGCTTTTTCTTAGCGTCCGTTTCTATAGTGACTCGTCGATTCGTTGCTCTGTTGAGAATGTCTTGAGTCTTAACCAGGAACATACTCTGAGTTGAATGAACTTACTCCCGGACGTGTTTTTGGAACCACATACCTCGAGTAAGCAAGGTTTGGGGTTAATCAACCGAGAGTTCAGGGTTTAGTTCACGGTAAGTTAACCCTGCTTTCTGGAATACACCCCTGATCTACTCAACAGTGACACGTCCACAGAACATCAAGACCAACGACAGCCCGATATACTCACTGATCAAACATAAATAATAAAAGACTGTAAAACTTCTTCATCAGACATCTGCACTGACGTGAAAAAAAAAAAAAACAAAAAAAAACAAAAAATAATATATATATATATATATATATATATATATATATATATATATATATATATATATATATATATATATAGATATATATATAGATAGATAGTTTAATTAATTAATATCTGAGTTTGTATTAGTATTTTATAAACTGTATAATGTTACTGACAAGAAAAGTTACTAAAAATAAAAATGGTTTAATTCTTTGTAAAGAGTACACCTCATCAACAGTAAATGAGTATTTTGTTCACCCCAAGCATGAAGGTCAGAGATCTGAGCTACATCACGCTCTCTACAGGTGATGTGTGATAATACACAGCTCCACACACAAGTCATGATCAACCACCAGATGATGTACATTTGATTGAAATCAGCTGCAAACTTGTGGTGAAAAATGAACAGATCTATTGAAGGTTAAACCTGAGTTACAGAACCTACAATCTTGATTTTGATCAAAATGACATGTTTTTACTCTGTGCTGTTTAGATCTGTGTCATTGTGAAGATGTGTAAAGCTGGATGAGGTTAGAGAGACAGAAAGGGCAAGGAAATATGATGCTGCATTTCTTCAATCAGTACAGAGGAGAAAGACTGTAACGTTTGTCATAGACTTTGGTCTCATGTACAGTTTAACACTTTTTTATTTGCATTAGTATTATTACTGCATGATGATGATTTAATGTGGATATGGATTATATCTGTAAATTATTATTCTGGTCTTATAATGTGTCTTTGTCAGATGCATCTCTGTATGATGATGTTTCTGATTTCAGCTGTTGTAGTTTCTTTAAAAGTAGTCACAGGACACAGAGGAGAGCGGCTTGACATCAGATGCAGCTATTCATCTGGAAATTAATCAAAACCAAAGTATTTTTGTAAAGACAATGGAAATAAAAACATTGTGGTTATATGAGGATCTCCAGATGAAGACGAGAGATTCTCTCTGACTGATGTTTTCTCCGTCAGCATCACTGACCTGAGAACAGAGGATACAGGACGATACTGGAGTGGAGTGGAGAGGACTTCACCGTTTATAGATGTCTATTCAGAAATATTGTTGCTGTTACACAGTTAGTGATTAATTGTATCTGAAAGTGTGTGAGTGATCAAGTCAGTAAATCTTGTTAGTCGACTCATATACTGTTGAGCTGATTGTCTGCTAGACTTGAGTGTGTTCAGTATAAAATACATCATTAAACCAGAGATTACATGAAAGATTTTGTGTATTTAACGTTGATCTTTCCTGACACTGATCAGTGAAGAAGACCTCTAAAGAACCAACAATTAACTCTTTTATAAACACAACGTCATATTTCAGCAAAACAGAGACATTTCATATTCTGTTATTTAATTATTTATAATCTACTTTTATACTGCTTTGGATAAGAAAGTGTCTTCAATAGAAAATACAACTTCTGTTCATATTCACGAAATACATTGTTAAAAATCACTGTAAAAAAAACGGACAAATTTCGACAGTAACATACTGTTTTTCATTAAAACAGTGCATTCTGGGTAATATTCATAATTTTCGAAAAGGTAGCCTGCTGCATATCGTAAATTAACAAAGTTTAAAGTCGACACTCAGCGGCTGTGTTTCAAATCACACCCTACACCCTCATTCACTATTCCCTACATGAGTTTACTAATATAGTCCACCTGACAGAGAGAATGAAAACTAATGAGTGAATTCAGACGCTGATCAACAGCTGCTGTTAACGAGTAGAATCACTGAAGAAAAAAAAAAAACATAAGACAAACACATGAAATACAACTGACTTCAGCCACAGCCTTAGATGAAATCAACTGAAGATTTAAACAATCAACAAACAGCTTTATCAACTTCACACATTACTAACCAGACTGACTTTATTTCTGTCAGATCAGAGATCAGAGATCAAAAGATCTTATTGAGAATTAAAGAGATTTAGATGATAATGTTAGTTTCGTTTAGTGTCACCATTGTGGAGATCAGTGTTTGCTTTAGTTGGGCTCCTGACCCTTGACTTCTGTACTTTAAGTTTTGTTTCATTGCTGTATTTATAGTACATCTGCTACAGCAATATTAATATTGATGGTCAAGTGATTATGGCTGTTTCTGTCAGACGTGATCTACTAGACTGACTTAAAGTGTTGCTATAGTAATGAAATATTTATTTTTTTGTTTCTTAAATTTTATAAGATTGAACAGTAATGTGATGATCAAAACTATGGAAGCATATGAATCAGGGTATCTTCCCTCCATTCCAAATCCGTTTCAAATTAAAAAACAGAAAACGAAAAACTCAAGTGGATTCAAGTGAGAGAACATGAATTAAATAACGAGAAATGGAAAAATGGCTCGTTTATTCGTTATTCCATCTAGGTTAACAAACGGAAAATGAGTTTTTGACTTGATTTCTCATTTTGTCGTTTTGGGTTTAAAAAACGGCTTATGGCTTCAATATTTCATTCGCACTTGTGGGCGGAGCTGAAACGCTTCTTTCATCTGATTGGTCGGAACGCTCCGCCTTCTACTCGGGCTCCTCAGTCTTTCAGAATAAGAGTCTTACAAGAGTAATATCTGAAACCAGATGTAGACACATAATTCGCGTTGTTGCGACTTGCAAGTCACCCTTTAAATTATTTCTAGGTTATAGTATTGTATGAATATTGTCCCACTGTAAATACAGTGCAAATAGTTCTGTCTCCTTGGATAAAAGTGAAGTGGAAATAAAAATCAATAATAGACTGAACATTTCCATGATAATATGTCTGTAACATTTACCACTCTTGTCTTTTAAGTCTAATGGCACTAGGTAGGTGTGTGTGACATTAATAATTAATTGTGGAAATTAATATAGTTAAATTTATTAAATAAATTAGAATTATTAGTTTTATTACAGACAAAATTGAATGATGTTTCTCTTTTAGTCTTCTTTGTTGGCCTTGACAACGACTAAAATTTTATTGTTTCACCAAATTCAGCTCAGATCTTCAGACTCGTTTGACTCGTTGCTGTAACTGGTCAGACTTTTTCCTTCTCAAAAAATCCTAGTGACTTTCGTTATCGGAGCGATGAAGGTCTTACACTTAAGGTCCACTAGAGGGGGAGACAGGATTTCTGTTTATGTAAGTTTAAATGACAGATAAATACATTAATTTCATGTGTACTACCATGAATATGCCATATCTGTGTAACACAGGTTCTTCAATGATAGATGGGGTGGTAGGGGGGTATACCTTAGCTCAATGATAACTGTATAATATAAAACAACATTAACTACTGCAGCTGGTACCAAATAAAAATGATTAAGTTTTGGAAAAACTGCAAGTCAAATGTACTTGCACAAATGACTTGCTGTTACATAATACCCCATATGCGTTGTTGGGGACGTTTTCGTCCACTAGGGGGTAAAGTTGAGTCTTATTTTAGCCACCACTTTCTCTGTGTTTCAGCTAATGGAATGATTGGTGACAAATCTTATTTTTACACTTATTTTGGGAAAATGCTTGAAATATTTCAAAAACTCAACAGTATACTGTGGGTAAATTCACTACCCTTTTGTTATGTTTGGGATGAAAACACCCACTAAATTAAAATGCTGTAAAAATGTCTCAGATAAAGATTTTTTTTGTTTTGTTTTGTTTTGCATAAATCTATTAATCACCCTCAGTCCTGATCAAACTACCAAATGTTTAAAAAAAAAAAATCCAAGATTTTAACTCTTTAATTACCAAGTTCATAAATTATGTCACTGATTTGGGAAGAAAAAACACACACAAAATGACATTTTCAATATAAAAAGTAATTGTGGACTGGATATTTTTTTTACCTTCTTTTATATTTTTTTTAGTCTTGGGCATGTCAAAGATTAATAACTGTAGATTAGCTTTGATGTATTGTTAGTTTTGTGCAGCATTAGATTTTAATTTTTTCTCCCTCATTTATTGTTGGTGGCTGTTTTTGTCCCATTGACTTCCATTATAACGACATTTTTTGATTGCAAAGCCATGACACCATATAATCATGCACTCTTGATTGTTGGTGGTTTTCCCTGTTGGGAAGAGGTAACATTTGTTATTTTTACAGTTGATCACTAGGTGGGACCATTAACCCTTTAGGCCTGTACAAAAAAAGGCTTAGTTTCTGGCCTGTATATAGAGTTATATGGAGTTTAACAGCAAATTATAGTGTGTGTGTCTGTGTGTGTGTGTGTGTGTGTGTGTGTGTGTGTGTTTGAGAGAGAGAGAGAGAGAGTGTGGGAGAGACCTTTGTTTACTTACCTTGATGTATCTGAAAAAATCCAAATATGCACCTCATACTCTCAGAACTACATGGACAAAACAATAAAAAAAAGAAGTGTGTTTATGCACCTGCTGACTTTTGATGGTGAAAAGAACGGAGGGCCTATGTGTGAAATACTTGTCTTTTCTTGATGGTGAAGCCAGTTTAAAACCTTTAAATCTTATAAAAAAAACTACTTTGAACATAATTGATTATGGACCAAAATGCAATACCAACTTCAAATAAGCAGCAACTCGCTGGAGGGGTTAAGCTGCATAATCATTTCTAAAACTCTGGTTCAAGTCAAGCCCTTTCTCGTATTGCTTGCTGCTCTTCTCACCATCAAATGACCAGAAGCATGGCATGCAAGTGTTTAAATCCATGTACTGTTTTTGTTTAGTCTATACTTATCACCACCATTAAAAGGCAGCAGGTGCATAAATACACTTTTGTTTACTCCATGTAGTTCTGAGAGCTGAGGTGTACATTCAGATTTTCTCAAATACATCAAGGTAAGTGCGCAAAAGTCTCTCTCTCTCTCTCTCTCCTACACACATACACACAATATAATTTGCTGTTATACTCCACATAACTCTATATACAAGTCAGAAACTAAGCTTTTTTTTGCACAGGCCTATCTAAAGGGTTGATGGTCCCACCTAGTGATCAACTGTAAAAAATAACAAATTTTACCTCTTCCCAACAGGGAAAACCACAAACAATCAAGAATGCATGATTATGTTTCATGACTTTGCAATCAAAAATGTAATTATAATGGAAGTCAGTGAAAAAAAAACATCCACCAACAACAAATTAGGGGAAAAATTTTTTATCTAATGCTTATAGCAGTTTAATTGAGTGAATGTTTTCATCCCGAACATAACGAAAGGGTAGTGAATTTGAACAATGCACAAGGGATACATAATAATTTTTATTTGGCACCAGCCGCAATTAATGTTGACAGCTAGCAGGAGTGTGGTGGGGTGCGAGGTCTGTTTTGACCAATGGATGGAGACCTCAAGGCAGTGGCCTTAATGCTTATCTGAAGATTTGTCTTTATAGATTACAGTTTACATTGTACTTACTGAAGTACACCTCTGCATGCAGACACCCAACTGTACAAATTCATTTACAGATTTAAAACCCAGTCCTGAACCGGGAGAACCATGTTCTGCAGAGTTCAGTTCAGTTCCAACACACTTACTTGGACATTGTTACTGATCCTGAAGACTTTGCTTAGCTTAGGTGTGTTTATTTGGGGTAGCTAAACTTTGCAGGACACTGGCCATCCAGGAGGAGGACTGAGAGTCCTGACATTAGCATTTACATTCAGTGCATGTGATTTATCAACACTGAGTAGATCTTAAAATGTACAGCTCATGAAAAAAAAGTTCTAGATGGACAAACATTAAATGCATAAACCAGTGTGAATAAAAAATATATTAAAATACATTTGAAGGTAGGTTGAAAAAGCCAGAATGGGAAGTTTTAAAGTACAGCTTGAAGTGTGAAGTTTATTCTTGTACACAGATATGGTATATTCATGGTAGTACACATGAAATTAATGTATTTATTTGCCATTTTACGTAAATAGGAATCCTGTCTCCCCCTCTAGTGGACATTAAGTGTAAGACCTTCATTGCTCAGATAATGAAAGTCACTAGGATTTTTTGAGAAGGAAATTTGGTGAAACATTAAAATTTTAGTCCTGTCAATTACTCTCATAATAAATGATAATAATGTTCAAATATATGTTGGCTTTCTCAAGGCCAACAAAGAAGACTAAAAGAAAAACCATTCAATTTAGTATGTAATAAAACGAATATTACTAATTTATTTCATAAATTTAACTATAGTAATTTTCCCAATTAATTATTAATGTCACACACACCTACCTAGTGCCTTTTGACTTAAAAGATGAGAGTGGTAAATGTTACAGACATATTATCATGGAACTGTTCAGTCTATTATTGATTTTTATTTCCACTTCACTTTTATCCAAGGAGACAAAACTATTTGCACTGTATTTACAGTGGGACAATATTCATACAATACTATAACCTAGAAATAATTTAAAGGCGTGACTTGCAAGTCACAGCAGCACGAATTATGTGCGCAGCAACATCTGACTCAAATATTATGTTAATTAACAGTGAGCGGTGGTTTCAGACACTACTCTTATAAGACTCTTATTCTGAAAGAATGTAAGCTCGAGTTGAAGGCGGAGCGATTCGACCAATCAGATGAAAGGAGCGTTTCAGCTCCGCCCACAAGTTCGAATGAAATATTGAAGCCATAAGCCGTTTTTTAAACCCAAAACGACAAAATGAGAAATCAAGTCAAAAACTCATTTTCCGTTTGTTTACCTAGATGGAATAACGAATAAACGAGCCATTTTTCCATTTCTGGTTATTTAACTCATGTTCTCTCACTTGAATCCTCTTGAGTTTTTCGTTTTCTGTTTTTTAATTTGAAACGGATTTGGAATGGACGGAAGATACCCTGATTCATATGGGTAGCATTATTCAATTCGGGATGTAATATGCAAAATGACAATGCAATATGTAAAATGGCAATGCATTTCTGTATTTACATTTACATTTACCAATACATTTGTGCAACGTTTGGTGCAAAATGAAAATGAAAATTAAATGACATAATTTTAATTTGCCATTTCCTACACCAGTTTTAATATGTAAAATGAATATTAATTTTAACGCTTTATAAGTTGCAAAATTAAAATGAAAATGTATTACAGAAATGATTAGATATGTCTAACATGTTCAAGCAAAAACCGTGGCAAAATGATCATTCAAATGCTATTTTTCTTAATTGCATTAACACTCACAGCCAAAACACTTACGATTGCATTTTCATTTAATGACACGCAATGAATGTAGCAAAATTCAAAGTGCACACTGAAAATGCATTCCGAGCCGATCACGTCTCCGCCCTCGCGCCACGTCAATCATTGTGTGAACAAGGCGGGGCTTGCAGAAGGTCAAGAGACTCAATACTCAAGAAGAGGATTCAAGAGAAAACATGGACAAGACAGTTGTTCCGTGTACGTTTTGATCATTTCGGTTTATGGCTTAAATATTTCATTCGCACTTGTGAGTGGAGCTGAAACACTGCTTTCATCTGATTGGTCGAATCGCTCCGCCTTCAGCTCGGTCTTGTCATTCTTTCAGGCAAAATAAGAGTCAGTGCGAGTGAAGCATTTTAATGTCTGAAACCACCGTTCACTGTTAATTAGCATAATATTTGAATCAGATGTAGCTGGGCACATAATTCGTGCTGCTGAGACCTGCAAATTATTTATAGGTTGTAGTATTGTATGAATATTATCCCACTGATAAATACAGTGCAAATAGTTCTCTCTCTTTGGATGAAAGTGAAGTGGAAATAAAAATCAATAATAGACTGAACAGTTCCATGTCTGTAACATTTACCACTCTCATCTTTTAAGTCACAAGGCACTAGGTATGTGTGTGTGTGTGACATTAATAAATAATTGTAAAAATGAATATGGTGGTTACATTTCTAAATAAAAATAGTAAAATTAGCTCAATGCTGCTCAGTGCTCCTGTAGCCTACCCCAGAGCGCCCTCTCGCGGCTGTAGACGGTAATGTTTTCTCTTGATTCTGAATAAATGCGACTTATAGTCCAGTGCGATTTATATGTTTTTTTTCCTCGTCATGACGTATTTTTGGACTGATGCAACTTATACTGAAAAATACAGGTAACATTATTATTATTATTTATTATGAGAGTAATTGACACAGACTAGAACTTTAATGTTTCACCAAATTCAGCTCAGATCTTAAGACTCGTCTGACTTGTGTTGCTGTATAACTGGCCAGACTTACCATCCCAAAAAATCTTATTTAATTTTATTTCCTAAATTTAACTATATTTATTTCCACTTCACTCTTATCCAAAGAAACATAACTATTTACACTGTTTTATCAGTGGGAGAATATTCATACAATACTACAACCTATAAATAATTTGCAGGTCTCAGCAGCACGAATTATGTGCCCAGCTACATCTGATTCAAATATTATGCTAATTAACAGTGAACGGTGGTTTCAGACATTACAATGCTTCACTCGCACTGACTCTTATTTTGCCTGAAAGAATGACAAGACCGAGCTGAAGGCGGAGCGATTCGACCAATCAGATGAAAGCAGTGTTTCAGCTCCACTCACAAGTGCGAATGAAATATTGAAGCCATAAACCGAAATGATCAAAACATACACGGACCAACTGTCTTGTCCATGTTCTCTCACTTGAATCCTCTTCTTGAGATTTGAGTCTCTGACCTTCTGCAAGCCCCACCTTGTTCACGCAGTGATTGACAGGGCGGGAGGGGGCGGAGACGTGATCGGCTCGGAATGCATTTTCAATGTGCACTTTGAATTTTGCTACATTCATTGCGGGACACTGAATGAAAATGCAATCGTAAGTGTTTTGACTGTGAGTGTTAATGCAATTAAGAAAAATAGCATTTGAATTATCATTTTGCAACGGTTTTTGCTTGAACATGTTAGACATATCTAATCATTTCTGTAATACATTTTCATTTTAATTTTGCAACTTATAAAGCGTTAAAATTAATATTAATTTTACATATTAAAACTGGTGTAGGAAATGGCAAATGAAAATTATGTCATTTAATTTTCATTTTCATTTTGCACCAAACGTTGCACAAATGTATTGGTAAATGTAAATGTAAATACAGAAATGCATTGCCATTTTACATATTGCATTGTCATTTTGCATATTACATCCCGAATTGAATAATGCTACCCATATGCTTCCATACAAAACATATGGTTTATTGACATTTTAAGTTTTAAATATTTTGGGCAGCACTGTCCACAACACTCAAAGAGAGACATCAACAAGCAGCACATGAATCTCAACAATGGTGACAATCAAAAGGTTCATGATGCAATGCATGCTGGGTACCAGCACAGGATAAAACTCATCCATGACTCCCAGCATGCATTGCGACATGAATAAATTATGCCCCTGAATTGTTCACAAATTTTCTTGAATTCTCATGTGCTTATAATTTTGCTTTTGTCTTAAGTTTTAGTAGCATGTTTTGTGATGTTCAGAACTGATCTGTTTATTTATTTTGTGGATTGTCACCATTGTTGTGATTCATACGCTGATTCTTGATGTTTCTCTCTAAATTTCAGCCATGTTTTTTTGTGACGAGTTAAATTTTCTTAAAAGTCTTTCATAACTTAAGGCTCAGCAGTGTTTCTCATTTTGCTGTAGTATCAATATTCAATAAGAGAAGGGACACGGGACTTTATTTCTTCTGTTGACTTGTTTTTTGCTATAACAGCATGTAAAAAGAAAAAAACCTTAGTTGTTGAAAAGTCACGTTCAAGAGCCCAACTAAAGTAAACACTGATCTCCATCATGGTAGTGAAAAAAACACCTAAACCTATTTAACTCTCAATAAGATCTTCTGTAGACATCTGACAGAAATAAAGTCAGTCTGGTTAATAATGTGAATCTGGTAAAGCTGTTTTAGGAGTTGTTTAATCAGATCTTGAGAGATTTGATGAATTCAAGGCTGTGGCTGAAGCCATTTTGTAGTCCTTATGTTTCTCTTTCCTTTAGTGATTCTGTTTGTTAATAGCAGGTGTTCATCACTAATGCTCAATCATCAATTAATCACAGAATTATCTCATTAACTTCACTAATTCAGTGTTACTCAAACACTCTGTAGTGTGTACACATTATAAGTGTTCACTTATGAACACTTTTGTGGATTTTGTTGTGGGGATTAAAGGGTTAAAGATTTAAGACGAAGAAAAAACGGCATGAAACATAATTTAACAGTAATAAACTGTAATTAATTTACAGGAAACAGACTGTAGAAAAACAGTTATTTACTGGCATCCCTGCTGCCAGTAGATAACTGTTTTTCTACAGTTTGTTGCCGTTAAGTCAAGGAAAAACAGTAATATACTGTAAACTGTAAACGTCAGATTTACCAAATGAAAAAAAAAAGTTAATTTAATTAAAATATTTGTGAACATCCATACAAAAAAAATAAAAATAAAAATATGCAAAGTCATACACTGATAATGAGAGTAAATACTGAACTCAACTGTATTAATGTGTGTTTGCACAATAGAGATCGTTTAGTTTAATGTAGTTTGGTTGTTCACCATTGTGCTGGAGAGTAGCGCCTGTGCTTCAGTCAATGATGAGCCACAAATTCAGATCTTTTGCTGCTTTATATAAAGGCAGTAAATTTGGATTCTCCTGATACAGTGGTGATCTCTGTGTTAAGTATTTCAGCACATGCGTGTGAGCTGCAGTGATTTGAGTAAAAGTCATGCATTAAGTTACTTTACTATTACACATTAAGTGTTTGCAGTTTTATATTAAGAAATATTCCTTCTCAGTGGACTCAAATGAAAGAAGTTCATAGTACTAAGATCATAGGAATGCTGTTTTTTTTTTTGTTTTTTTTTTTTTCCGAACTGTTTGAAGCAGTGGGAGTGGAGTTAATTTCCATGGTAGAATTTAGGGTAAAATACTGTAAAAAAAATTAAGAGTGGTAAATTAATGGTTGAGAGCTGTAAATTAACAGTACTTTACTGGCACCCCTGCTGCCAGTAAATTACTGTTATTTAACGGCACAATTTTTTACAGTGTAAGATGAGTAGTTTTTGTGTTCATGGTGTTAGTATCATCACAATGCTCTTACTGAGCAGCACATTCAGAGTTAATAGTTTTTCTCTCTGTCATTGGTGACTCATCAAAGAGAGAGAAACTACCAGAACAGGAAGTACTGCTGTTCATCTCAATCAGTGAAACACTAGTGAGCACACAAACTACACTACCCATGATGCAACAGTGTCCTGAATGATATATTTTAACTCTTGTGACACACACATCAGAAATCATGTGGTTAATCTGGTTTCACTTCAGCTGTAGACAGAAGTGTTTTCCTCTGAACTATTGAGGTTCACTTCAGTTACACAATATAACAGGTTAATTTACTGAAACTGACAGCAGTTACAGAAGCTCAAATCTTGAGTACTGTGCTGTTTAGTTCTGTATAATTAATGGACAGAAGGTCAGTGTCATTGTGGAGATGTAAACCTGGATGAGGTTAGAGAGACAGAAAGAGGAAGGAAGTACAATTCTGCATCTTCTCGCTCAGAACGGAAGAGAAAGACTAACATTAGTCACAGAATTTAGTCTCATATTTCAGTAAAATGTTCAGCATGTGTGTCGTTCTGCTCGTCTTTTCCACCATCTCTACAGGTGAGTTCAAGACTCTGAGGTTTTTGTACATAATTTGATTGAAATTTTCATATTTTTGTCACTGCATGATGATTTGATGGTTATATTTGTACATTATTATTCAGTTCTGATATCTCTTGCTCACACATAACATCTCTATATAATAATATTTCTGTTTCAGTTGTTGTTGGTGCTCCAGAAACAGTCACAGGACACAGAGGAGAGAGAGTTGACATCAGATGCAGATATGAATCTGGATATGAATCGAATTCAAAGTATTTATGTAACACCCGCGAAGAATGCACGGAAGGAAATAATTTGGTTTCACAGCTACTTCTATCTATGTGTGGGGCCGGATCAGAAGACTACGTTCGCTCAGGAGTCAGGATTGCAGCAGGAGAAAGAACACAACAACAACTTCTGGAAAAGGTAAGTATTTATGTAGATTTTGATTGTTTGAAAAAGCAAAAGAATAACAATTTGAATAGACAATGGTAAATCTCAAGTGAACCAAACACTTTTCAATTAATGGAAATAACTACTTACAGTAGTCACTTTAACTCTCACTTTATGTAAAGCTCCTAAATACCTCTTAATATGTTTATCTATTATTTGATTATATTAATTATATATCTATATTTATTTTATACTTATTTATCTATAGTTTAATGAGATTATGATATAATATATATAACTCTTTGGTTTGATACAACTTCACACTCTTGAAAATGTAAATTCAAAGTTTCACTCTTAAAATAACCAACAATGTTTTACACTCTTTCAGAAAACTCAACAGAAAGTAAACAACAAAAATGCACAGGTAAATAACCAGATGAAAAGGTATCAGTCCAAAGCAAATGCTTAGTCCTTTGAAATAAATGTCCAACGTGGAAACAAAAATACTCAGATCCTTGAGTGAAAAGAGTTTCGATGCTTAACAAAAAATGTGTCCAAAAAGTAAAAAACAGGTTTACACAATATTTCCTACCAGTGTGATGAACAACTTCCAGATTCTATGAAATGGGATGGCTCGCCAGTTTCTGCAACCGTGTGTCTCTCTCTCTCTCTCTCGATGGACAGCAGAAACAATTCTCCCAAACGTCAACAAAACTCCAGATCCAGAATCAGCATTGCTCTCAGGAACATCAATAAACAAAGAAGAGAGAGAAAAGAAAAGAAACCAACAAAAAAAAAAACAAAAAAAAACCAACCTTGCAAAACAAGGCAGAAAATTACAATTAATATCAGAGCTCTCAATATCAAAAGCATATTTCAGTAACACACTGAAAAAATGTACAATTGCACTCACAATATACACATCTCTTTTTCTTTAAACACATTTCTCATTAAAATACAACAACTGATTTGCTCAACTTACTCAACCCATATAAATCAATGCGTTAGCCATTAGCTAAGACCGCATGGTTAGCATAACTCCCTGTGCTTAGCATCACACTTTCAGCACATATTATTGACATAAAATAACCATTTGACCACAAATCAACATATATACACATATATTTTTCTTCTAAAACATTGAACAGAAATAAAGCATAATTTAGACGTTTGTTTTGTAGTGAAACACTACACTAACTAATTTATATAAAGGACAGACAAATACATATACATGTAATTCACTTACCAAGAAAATAGTGAGTAAACAGAACAATCCCGGATGGAAAAATAAAAATCTCTCTTTTGGTTTCTCTCGAGTGAATTAACTTTTTTCTGTTTCCTATTTTCTTCAGATCCAGTGCAATCGCAATCGTCTAATGTAAGCACCACTTTACTGCTAACGAGCGAACACTGTTCTCATATTTCAAAACACTTCTCTTACAGATCGACTTAACTTAAAACACTTTAAATCTCTGTTCAAAAGCTGTTTTTGCTAAATCGCCATGTTTCCGCTTCTCACCGTTCTCTCCCTTTTTCTGTTTGTTCTCCTCAATCCCCTTTTTCTGTTTTTTCTTTTTGACGTCAACCTTGAGGGAGGGGTTGACGTCAACGGCCAGTTTCTAATTTTACTTATTTTCCTAGACACTTTCTGTTTTTAATTATTTCACTTAGTATAAGTTGAGAATTCGATATATAATATGAATATGAATAAAATAATGGGATGATATTAATAAAATAGTCTTATTTTATTTACATATGTGGTAATATATATTTTTCTCTATTCACAGGTGCTGGCTCTTGTAACCTGGGTTACATCCTCCCTCACTGTGCATTTACACATCGATGATAGGGGAAACCACAGACTCTTCAAAGGAGCACTCGACTGCCTTACTTAAGCCTTGCAATAAGGACTGAAACACTGTGGTGAGTGGATTTCCTAATGTGGGGTATTCAAACTTTTTAGGGGGGTGTCGCTCTCTCTGTGAGCGTCTGGGAATAATATCCTCAAGATCAGCATTTTCGGTCTGTTCTTTCTGTGAAACTGCAACATGACGGTTTTCATTTGCCTCACTGCTTTTCTCCTCACCCCTTACAGGAATCTTTCTGCATTTTTATAATTTTTACAGTTTTTCTTGATTTCTATCAGACTATAACTGATTCATTTGGCCCAATTTTCCAAACCATTCATACAGTTCTCAAACCATTCAGGAAACACAAACACACAATATAATTAACTCAAGCATCAAAAAATGAACTCAAATTGCACACATTTATCCATGTGTGAACATTCAGTAGCGAAACTAATGACACACATGTCAGAATCTCAGGCTGATTTGAACAAGAGCAGAAGTGATTATGTGATTTGGAAAATGAATCCTGGTAGTGGGAGGCAAACAGGAATTGGAGGTGAAAATAACAATTACATTTAATTTGTTCCTGATAAAATACAAAGCACTGTAGGTGACCATGTTTTTCTGCATGGACTGACCATGAAGAAAGTTGGTCTACAGGATCATCTACAGGGTTTCAATACTTCTTACACATACAGTATAATTATAATACACAGCAGCAGTACTTCAGATGACAGAATGTTCATTATTCTCTAATACTGTAGCACATGCTGTACACCCACAAACTCACTACTGTTGAGCTGATTTGTAGTTTAGTAGTCCTTGCATGTGCTCTTGATCTCACTAGTGCTCTCTAGGCAGAAATAGTCTGTGTATTTGACAGTTTTGTGTATCATCTGAAGTCAAAGTCTGAGTCTGACAAAAGAGATCATGTTTTTGACTAAACTACAGTATACAGAACACAATTATAAACGCAACACTTTTGTTTTTGCCTTTATTTTTTTATAAGCAATAGATCCATATGGAAAATATATCCTATGGAAAATCATAATTTAGAGCTACTGCACCTGAACATTTATCTCTGTGTGTGTCTGTGGGCTTATGGTATGAGCAGGCATACTGTATGTTATAGACAACGAACACATGTGTGTTTTATTGATGGCATTTTGAATGCACAGAGATACATTACCATGACGAGATCCTGAGGCCCAGTGTTATGCCATTCATCCACGACCATCACCTCATGTTGCAGCATGACACTGCACAGCCCCATGTTGCAAGGATCTGTACACAATTCCTGGAAGCTGAAAGCATCCCAGTTCTTGCATGGCCACCATGACACCCATTGAGCATGTTTGGGATGCTCTGGATCACACCTGTGCAATAATCATACTGTCTAATCAGCATCTTGATATGCCACACATGTGAGGTGGATGGATTATCTCAGCAAAGGACAATTGCACACGAACACAGATTTAGACAGATCTGTGAACAATATTTACATAGAAAAAGTCTTAGATCTTTGAGTTCAGCTTATGAAAAATGGGGGCTGTGTTGTGTTTATAATTTTGTTCAGTGTATTTGATTTGGACCTGAAAGTTTAAAGTTTGTTTTGTAGTTTTGAGATTGTGTTTACGATGACTTATTTCATGAAGTGTTTGTTAGCAATCGAGAAAAAATGTTTTTGGTTACAAATGTGTCCCCAAAATATGTTTAAGTAGGTACACATAACACATACAGAGAAAGAGAGACACATTCACATGCATAAGCTCTCTAAATTGTGATTTTCCATAGGTTTCTATTGCTTTTAATATTTAGCTGTAACATAACATGTAAAAACATTCTGCATTTTTATAGTTTAAAAACCTGTTTTATTTAATTTGTTTTATACTTAAAAAAAAAAAAAAATAAATAAATATATATATATATATATATATATATAAATATATATATATATATATATATATATATATATATACATATATATAAATTAAAAGTTGGCAATTAAATTAGTAACATTTGATTTGTATGTAAACGTGATATTTTTTTTATTTTTTTTTTTTATTTTTTTTGAAAAAAGAAACGTAAACCTAAATATAACCATTAGCAGAGAGTATTCGCCAGGGCATTACAGTTGTCCCAAAATAGAAAATTTTATCAAGTTTATTTCACTTCCGGGCAAAAAGCCCCAAAATTGGATTAAGCACACATATATTTCTTCAGAAAAAGAAATATATTTGTTTGAATGTAACATTAATTCTCCTCATGTTTTGACAGTCTCCATTGTGCTTCTTCCCTTACGAAAGGAAAATATATTTACCAATTTATGTCTTAAAATATATTGTGATATATTGTAATATATTATTTTCCCTTTTTATTTTCGAATATTTTATATATTTGAATACATTTAATAATATATTGATGATTCATATATTGTATAATATATTGCAAAATATACAAATGATTGCTGCTTTCATTATACTGCAATATATTTTTGTTTCATAAGGGTTCCTTTGAATGAAGATTCAGTGATCTACTCAACAGCAGAATGTCCAGATGATTCAACCTCACATTTTTACTGACTGTGTCTCACAGCAGCTTCATGGACTGGAAGCTCATCCTGCAGTGCATCAGAGATGGATCTACTGTAAAAAAAAAACAAAAAAAAAAAAAAAGATTTAAATTTACAATAAGAGCTCAAATGTTATTCAGCTGCTGAAATTGATAACTAATCTGGTTGATATGAATATAT
This sequence comes from Carassius auratus, assembly GCF_003368295.1. Classification (NCBI taxonomy): domain Eukaryota; kingdom Metazoa; phylum Chordata; class Actinopteri; order Cypriniformes; family Cyprinidae; genus Carassius; species Carassius auratus. The sequence continues at coordinate 19,887 of NW_020524080.1, read as the reverse complement.
TTAGCACACATGCATGTCTAAATGTTTGCCTAAAGATTACAACAAGGAGTGAAAGCATGTTTTAAGAAGATGAATAAATGTGTTTGGGACTGTTTTAACAGTCATATATGTGCTAGAGACATATGCAGATGTTGATATGATCCCAGGTTGTACTGTATGATATTTATGGTTATATGTGTAGTATGATCATAATTAGAGGCAGGATGTTTGCCTTTTTATTTTCATATGAAGCTCAGTCTTTCAGCATTATAAAGATGTTTGTGAAGTCTAATTCATGTTAATGAGAACTCTGGACTGACTGTGGATGTGTCTAAGATCAATCTGAGTCGCTGTCCGTGGTGCTGAACGTTATCTGAACACTAGAGGGAGCCGCTGGACTCTCTCTCTCTCTCTCTCTCAGTTCAATTCAATTTAGTTCAATTCAATTCATTTCAGTTCAATATGTGTGTCACAGTATATCAAGGACGTGGACAAGGAAGATGCAGATTACATAAATTATCTTGAATAATGTTAACACAAACTCATAACCATGGAGGTATCTCAGAAAATGCAACTGAAAAGGGTTATGCAGAGAATGCAAGAGAACTCTTATCTGCAGTGCAATGTTCCAGTCCACAGTCCAGTAAATCTCACGAGGGAGGAAGAGCACAGGTAAGCAGAAGCACCTGAAGAATAAGATATCCAGTGTAACCCCGTGCTACAGCATTACAGTTGCCAACATTATTACTATTGTTCATGGCAATTATATATTTTTCTTATTTATATGCAAGTTAACATTTTAAACACTGTTCTGCATAAAATGTTAATGTAAGTTATGATGCACATTCTCTCTTTGTCAGAAGGGGCATGGCGATTGTGGAAGAGCAGAATTATAGCTTTGACATAAAATAAACTATACAAAAAGAAGATGTCATCAGAACGTTCTAGTCTGAAATTGGAGTTTATGGTTTTTTAAAATCATACATCTAAATTAAACTTTTATGTCTTTAAATAATAATGTATAATTAAAAATAAATAAAACATAAGAATGTTTATGTTCCAGTTTATGTGTGCAAAAAAAAAAAAACATTCAGTTTTGGCTTTGTTTAAAAACTATTTGGAATGATTGAGCATTTGCGATCAGTAATGGGACAGAATAATCATCATAAACTTTATCATGTCACAACAGAAACATGTTACGCACTCTCAATGTAAAATTATATTATAAAAATGCTTAATAGTTGTAAAATCAATTACTTGGAGCATAGCCTACCTCAGGTAAATCATTGGGACAATCTCTAACCATGACACAATCTATAAAATATTTAGCAAATTAACAATTATACTCTAAACATGATATCATTTTATGCTGAAACATACCTTTATACAATCTTTTGTGATCCAGTGACAAAGTCGCTTCATCGCGGAACAGGAAACTCATGCATATTCATGTGTTTTCTGTATGTTATAACTCTCTTTTTTCTCAGTTGGTGATTCTGCTTGTTAACATCAGGTGTCTTCAATAATGGTCAATCATAACTCAATTAACTTCTTAATTATCTCATTAACTTCAACTCTGCTTCAGTGTTTATATGAGTCCACACTCAGAGTGTTAAATTAACACTGGGGGCTTTGAGATATATATATATATATATATATATATATATATATATATATATATATATATATATATATATATATATATTTTTTTTTTTTTTTTTTTTTTTAATCTAATCAACCAATCACATGGCAGTTGCTTCAATGCATTTAGGGGTGAATCTGCTGAATCTCCTGAACTCCAGACTGAATGTCAGAAAAGGTGACCACTCATCTCCACTACAAATAGGAAAAAGAGGCTACAATTTGCATGAGCTTGCCAAAATTGGAAAGTTAAAGACTGGGAAAATGTTGCCTGGTCTCATGAGTCTCGATTTCTGTTGAGACATTCAGACGGTAGAGTCAGAATTTGGCGTAAACAGAATGAGAACATGGATCCATCATGCCTTGTTACCACTGTGCAGGCTGGTGGTGGTGGTGTAATAGTGTGGGGATGTTTTCTTGGCACACTTTAGGTCCCTTAGTGCCAATTGGGCATCGTTTAAATGCCACGGCCTACCGGAGCATTGTTTCTGACCATGTCCATCCCTTTAAGACCACCATGTATCCATCCTGTGCAGGCTGCTGCTGCTGGTGGTGTAATAGTGTGTAACAATTTAGGCCCCTTAATGCCAATTGGGCATCTAATATCATTTAGGTGTGTGTACCAAAAAATTGGTAACATGACTATTTTTAATGTTTTTGAAAGAAGTCTCTTCTGCTCATCAAGCCTGCACTTATTTGATCAAAAATACAGAAAAAAAAAATTATATTGTGATATTACAATTTAAAATAATTGTTTTTAAAATTATTATACTTTGAATGATCATTTATATCTGTGATGCAAAGCTGAATTTGATGATTCATTATCAAAGATGGAAACAGTTCTGCTGCTTAATATTTTTTTCAGAACATCTGATACTTTTTTAGGATACTTTGATGAATAAAAAGTAAAAAAAAATATATATATATATATCAATTATTTTATCCAGCAAGGATGTGTTAAATTGATTGTCATGTGGCGGGTAAGGAAGAACTCAAGTGCAGACAGGATGTACTAAACACAGGATTTATTTACACAAAAAGGAGAAAACAAAACCCACGAGGGGGAAAACAATGACTAGGGCAGATACTAAATAACTTAACAAGACTGGGTAGACACGATAAACAAAGACTCGAAACAAAAAAAAACACTAACTACAAATAAACAATAACATGTCTCACAACGTCTTCTTCTAAGAGCAACACCGAGTAACAATACTTCACAGGAACATGTAGAGCCACATGTCATAATCACAATGAACCAACAAAGGACAGAGCACACTAGGGGATCTAAATAGGAGAACTAATCAAGACACAACAGGTGGCACAGGTAAGGCAATCACGACAACTAGGATAACAAGGGGGCGGGGCAAGGGGACGAGACATCACAAGCACATGGCCCAAAGACAAGGCCATGTGCTTGTACACAAGACGCGGGTCTGTCATGATCCTGCCTCAAGACTAGGGGAAAGTCAGGACATGAAGGCAGAATCATGATAGTAAAGAAAATATATTATTAGATTTTTTTTTTTTTTTTTTTTTTTTTTTTTTTTTATAAATGCAGTTCTTTTAATCTTTTATTGATCAAATATATCAGACAGCAGAACTGTTTCCAACACTCATAATAAATCAGCATATTAGAATGATTTCTAAATGATCATGTGATCGACTGATGTTACATGTGACACTAAAGGCTGGAGGAATGATGCTGAAAATACAGCTTTGCATCACATGAATATTTTTTTTTAAGTATATTCAAATAGAAAACTATTATTTTAAGTTGTAATAATATTTCACAATATTACTGTTTTTTTTCTGTATTTTTGATCAAATAAATGCAGGCTTGATGAGCAGAAGAAACTTCTTTCAAAAACATTAAAAATAGTCATGTTTCCAAACTTTTGGTCTGAACTGTATATATAAATGATATACATGCATAATATATATAGGCAAATATAGTGGTAGAAAATCTATGTATGTATATATATATATATATATATATATATATATATATATATATATATATATATATATATATATATATATATATATACATATATATATATATATATATATATATATATATATATACATATATATATATATATATATATATATATATATATATATATATATATTATGAAAACATTGATTTTGTAATGTATATGCAAATAATACGTTTGTATAATGAAAATATATTAATGAAAATATATTTTGAAATATATTTTAAATATATAAATGAAGAGTTCAGATGCAAAAACATGTAAGTGCTGTTTTAAATATTATTTTATCATTAACGTAAACATAGGAGCCTGAAATAAATACCAATTTTAGAAGAAAATTACATACACACACATATATAATTTTTTATATTTCTTTTTTTTATTGCTGTATGTGTTTGTAGCCACTAAAAGATCGGAGCTGTAACAGAAAGCACTTGAAGGTGGAGCAGAACAGAAACAGAGGAAACAGGCTGTGGTTTGTGAGTTCACAGATAGTTTCCTGGTCATTTTTCACACACAACACCCTCAACATCACATGAAGAGAGTAACACACTGTCCGTCAGCGCTAGTGTTTGATTCTCATCACCAGAGACATATAACTGTACTCTCCACTGAGAGAAGAGAGCAGGATTCACAGTATTACTGAGATCTGACTTCAACAAGACATTTGAGGAACTTTTCTGAACTCAACCGAAGAAGAAATGAAGCTCACATTCATGATTTCTGCGTTTCTACTGATGGGTAAGTGCTCAAAAATATTTATACATATATATTTTACTGATACATTAAAAGTGTTTATTGTCTAATAGTTTGGTTTATTTTGGTGTGTGTGTGTGTGCGTGTGTGTGTGTGCAGTGAGCAGTTCAGTGCCTGTGGATATTACAATGAGAGGAACAGAAGGAGAACAAGGGTTTCTGAATTGTCCTTATTCTGAAGGATATGAAAACTCAGACAAATACTTCTATAAAGGACCTTACAGAGAGAGGAATCTTCTCCTAAAATCAGCTGGAGGACAGTCATCGGTGTCTGAAGGCAGATTCTCTCTGCTGGACGATCATCAGAAGAGATCATTTACACTGATCATCAGAAACCTGAGTCTGTCAGATGCTGGAGTGTACACCTGTGCAGCTGGATGGGGAACACAATATAAAAACTTCAATCTGAACGTGATCAGAGGTGAATAACGTTCATCACACAGCAGCAGTCTGTTTCATCCTCTGTGTTTCTGCTCTGTTCTGTAGTTATGGATTTGTAATGTATTTTTCATCTGAATGATGTGATCTTGTTTCTCAGCTCCACAGAAAACAAGACCTGACCAGATCTCAACCAGCACCCTTCACTCGTACACACACACCAGCACAGGTACAGACACACACACACACACACACACACACACACACACACACACCAGCACTGACCACAGAAGCACAGGTACACACACACACACACACACACACCAGCACTGACCACAGAAGCACAGGTACACACACACACACACACACACACACGCACACACACACACACCAGCACAGGTACACACACACACACACACACACACCAGCACAGGTATACACACACACACACACACACACACACACACACACACACACACACACACACACCAGCACAGGTACAGACACACACACACACACACACACACACACACACACACACACACACACACACACACACACACACACACACACACACACACACACCAGTACAGGTACACACACACACCAGCACAGGTACACACACACACACACACACACACACACACACACCAGCACAGGTACACACACACACACACACACACACACACACACCACTACAGACACACACACACACACACCACTACAGACACACACACACACACACACACACACACCAGCACAGGTACACACTCACACACATCACACACACACACACACACACACACCAGCACAGGTACACACACACACACACACGCATACTTGTTTGGGGTGCCTCGTGGGGGCACCAGTTATTTACCACATTTTGGGGACACCACTTTCCTGACATCCTAGAGACTAGATAAACACATCAAAAAATCTAAAAAAAAAGTTTAATAAATATCTCACTTAAAATGTAATTAATTCATTAAAATAAGGGTAGGTGATAATCTGGGGACAGGTCAGGTTAACACGTGGGGACACGGGGACAACTCCATATATGGGCATTAACGGAAGTCCCATCTGGGGACAAAACCCTGACCAACTAGTGTATGAGTAAGTACACATGGATGTCCAATCTGGGGACAAACCAGTGTAATCTACAGACAAAGAAAGGTCATAATATGGCCAGCTGGCCAATTCATAATGGTATTTCTGGAAGTTATATTGGTTTGTTAAAAATAGGGTGGTTTAATAAGTTAGTTCAGCTTGACTTCAAAAATGAACTTGAACAACATGCAATCTTCAACTGCAAGTCATTTCAGTCCACTAAGACTGCCACAATCATATACTGCATTTAACTAATTCTTACACAATTTAGTTGCTAAATTTACTGATTATTATGACCCATGAGAGACGTACGTTGAATGTGATTTTGCTGCTCTTATCAAAGTCAATCTAATATATATTATAAAGCCCTTTAAAATAAAGTTGTCACATAGTGCTTTTACAAACACCCACCCTAAACCTGACAGAGCACACAATAAGTAAATACACACAAATTTTTTTTTTTTTTAATTACCATACCAATTAAACGTATACATGGTAAGCTTACTTTTAAAAGTATGTATTATGTTTGAGGTAAAGTTAAGTATCCTGTAGTTAACCAGTAATAACACATTCGGAAAGGTTAGATCAGAGCTACAATTCTTAAATTGTCTAAAATTATGAACGTTATCAGTGGAATGTTTTGTTTTTTTTTTGTCTGGTTTTGAAATGCTCTAAGAATTTAATCTTTAAATCATTAAAAGAAATCCAAGAGAAATAAAAACGACCTTGATACAAATTGAATCTACAGCCAAATTTAATCAGTACAGTATGGGTTCAGTGCTTGCCATCAGATATTACAACATAGTTTTTATGATGCGTTTCGTCTAATGTGCCATCAGAAAATAAATTAATCAATTTACAATTAAAATGTGAAACGTAAAGGGGCCTGAATAAAGGCATTGAATACTATAGACACTCACTCTGTCGTATGGCTACTGTACAGTAAAACTAATCTACGCAATTAGAAAAAACATTTACACCAACTGCTTATCACTTGACACAGCATTAAAAACAAGGAAGTCCAGGCACCAAATTTACAACCAACATCAAGCCGTTTTAACTTTTTCAAAACTTAAGTTACATTATAATGTTTCAACTACGGTATTGAGTAGGGCTGCACGATGTGTCGTTTAAGCATCGATATCGCGATGTACGAATCCACGATAGTCACATTGCAGGATGTGCGATGTAGGCTGTCGTAGTTGATCCGTTATTCATTAACTGTACGGGCAGCTGCTCCCCGGCCCTAGCCGAATTTGATTCGCGGATTAATTGCACAGTTTAAGTCCTAGCAGTTTAACAGAGCGCATAAGAACGAGCAGAGAGAGAGAGAAAGAGCACGAGAGAGAGAGAGAGAGATAGAGAGAGGGCCCAGCCACGCGCTCACGCCCACCTTCACCGTCTTCAAACAACACAAGCGCTGTCTTGCTCTCTCCCTCGCGCAAATTTATCAAAATCAAAAAACGATGTCGGAAAAAAAAATTATAATTCTGTGATGACGTGTTCTGTGTTGTCAAATCTTGTGCGATATCCTAAACTGCAGAGATAATTACACTTGCTTTTGGCTATTGAAAACAATAACTGTAACCATCTGAAATTAAAGGCAGTTACTGTACAATAAGTAGCCTACATTCAATACAAACACAGATGGTACAGACATCAGCATTTAGCTTTTGTTTTTTAATTGGGTTGAAACTACAGAGAACTGGCCTTAAATAAAAGATTAACTGTAACCATGTGAAATTAAAGGTAACAACTGCATAGTTCTACAGTCCAAACAACACAATCAACACACATTCAAAAAGATGTTTCTTGATCAGCATTCAGTATTTTAGTTTTTAAATTTGGTTTTAAGTTAAAAAAAAAAGGTCTTTACCAGTGAGACTAAATAAAAGTATGCTATATAAATACATTTTCCAAAATGTTAAAATCAAATAATGTTTGTGCGAATAAAACAAAGATGCAAAGGGTTTCATTCATCCAATAATAATAAAAAATAAATAAATAGGATAATGATTCACATCTATATTTTTTTTACTTGAGCCAATGAAAAATAAATAACTTGTTGACTCAAGTAAAAAAAATATAGATGTGAATCATTACCCTAAAATATTTTAATTAGATGAAATACTTTTTTTCAGTGTGCTACAGCAGATGATTTTTAAATTAAATTAAGTCTATTTTAGGGTAAAATAAAAATAATCATCCTAATTCAGAACTGAAGTTTATTTCTGGCTTTTCAAACATGAATGCAAGTTCTAATAATAATAATAAAAAGTAAAATAAATAAATAAAAAATAATTCTGTTTTGTCACAGTTTAGTCCGTTTCGTTTCTCATCCAACACGTGAGAAGTTGAGCTGAACATCTCTTCACGGTCTACTCGTGTTCAGGGCGCGGACAGATACAGTATACGCTCGCGCAGCTTCAGTGTGCAGGAAAGGCTCTTATTTGTGCGGCAGTACAACAGCGGCTGTTCACTTCCTGCCATCTGTGCCTCAGACATGAAGCTCTGCATTTCCGGTACTGATCGGCTGCCTGTGTCCTGCGCACAGATTTCGAAATACTCTTCCACACAAATTACATAGCAAACGATTACAATGTAGTCTGTGCACGCGAGCGCACTTCCGGAAAAATCGGCCGGAAAAACACCAAAAACGGGCGATTGCGTATTTTAAGCAAAAACCGGCCGGTTCCGATTAATGGCCGGTCAACCGGTGCATCCCTACTGTGAAGTAACATTACCAAACAATGAACAGCTGTGTTTTTAAGATAACGAAGATAAACAAAGATTAAAAAATATAGTAACACAAGTATTGCTCATGGTAAGTTCATGTTAGTTAAATGTTAACAATTCAAACCATATCCTAAAGTTACAAACAAATAATTTACTCTAATTTAAACAATACTCTGATGTTTAAATCATTTAAAATGAGAATGTATGTGTGCTCATGCCATGTTTGTTTGTAAGAAAAAATTATATTAGATATCATATCGCAATATATATCGCAGAAAAATAAGATATCGCAATGTCCTTTTTCCCCAATATCGTGCAGCCCTAGTATTGAGACCAAAAAAAAAATATTATAATTCAACTAAAACGCAAAAACGGAATCAACAACCAAAATCAACCTTACTTTTTAGTGGTCTTTCTCTCATATGCTGTGATTGTTTTTTATATAATACTTCACCGCCTGCCAGTCTCGTTCACCGAGGGCTTTGGGGGCTTCTGTAATGCATGCAATGTAGTCGACTTTTCCAGGTGTAACTCCCGAGTGAATACATTTCATCATTGTCTCTTCTACAGCCGCAATCTCCACCTCACTCCACTTTCTCTTCCTAGGAACTAATGACAAGAAAATTACATTAATTGCACTGCATGTGTTGTAGGTGCAAGACTGGATTATTTTTATACTACTGTATTCTTTATGATGTGGTTGACCTTTTATAAATAAAGCAAATAAAAACTATTACAGGACAGGTTCCTTACCTGATGTTACTTTCATGACCTCCCGTGTCCTCTCTGGAGATCCTTTAGAAACACAATCATATACATTTCTAAATCAAACTACTAATTACTGATTGGCTGTTTGGGGGGAATTCTTGATATTCTAATTGCTTTAAACATTTAACTGCTTGTTCATACGTCTTACCTTCATTCATGTTTACTGGCCTGCTGCTATTCACTCCTGAAGTGCCTGCTTGAAGGCATGATTTAATTATTATTTAACTAATGGAAATTACAAACATCTTAAAAAAATGTGTTTACAAATCATGAGAATGATCTGACAGTTCTGTTTCACTCTCTATCCCAGGATCAGGCTCAACGCACTCTGAAATATAGTCTTCGTATTCAGACATATGCACAGATTCTTCCAAAGTCACTAGGACACGCTTGACAGGTAGTTTAAACTCGATTAACAGGTTACATACCCTGTTAATAGTGTTCCCTCGGGTAATCTGTAATATTTCCTGTGGATACGAATATCATGTCCCAGGAAATCAGCAAGTTGGTCCATTTCGGTGTCGTTCATGTTAAGAACCCTAACCCTAGTCCATGTTGATTTGGAAGGCAACCTGTAATCAGACAAATATAAAAGGTCTTGAGAATTCTACACAAATTATATTATGCATATAATGCAATCCCCACTTAAACAAGGTGTCCCCATAAAGACAGTTAAAATACAGGTCAATGTCCCCAGAAGGTTTCATGGAAATAATGCAATCCCCACTTAAACAAGGTGTCCCCATAAAGACAGTTAAAATACAGGTCAATGCATGTCCCCAGAAGGTATCAAATATCATCACTTGTTCGTTCCATCCTCAATTTACACATGAGCACAACAGCAGAAATAATAGCCTACAATTTGATGTTGGCCGAGCGTGAGTTGGGGCAATTTCTTGTAATTCTCATCATGACATTACGATAAATAATCTTACTGTGGTTTTGTCTCTTACAAAGAGATCATTAGAGACATATTGGTTTAACGTTTAGACATTATACAGTTGTATGCAGAGCAGTACACAATCAAAATATTTCTTGGTGAGTCGTATACCTTTTAAATAGTGTTGTCACGGTACCCAAATTTCAGTATTTGATACCGATACCAGTGAAAATCCATGGTTCTCGGTACCGAAGCAAAACACAAAAATATGCCAATTAAAAAAATATATATATATTAATAAAATAATAAAAATAAAACCAATGCCATCCTTTATACTTATTTACAATTGTGTTTAAAATTTTTCTACAGGTTATATAATTATGAAAAACAGTAAATAAGTTTCACCCAAATTTAATTTGTCTTTTAATTTATGAAATTTAAACATTTTATTTTTGGTAAATAAAGGGGATTTGCTATTAAAATTAAAACATGGAAGAAATATTGTGATTTATTTCTTAAAAAAATAAAGTTTTAACAGTAGTAGCAGTATCACATACATTTTACTAAATAATAGTAATATTTAGTAGCACAATGCCTTTATGTAAAAATTAACTTTTAGGCCTAATGAATGCATATTTGTCATTTTAACTGAACTTAAGACTGGTGGTGATGCTTAAGATATTTTTGGTCATTGAGGGTTTCTGTAAGAAAAATAGTAATAGATCATAATTATTATTAAAGGATAATTTTACTATCATACTAATGTATATACAATGCACTATGAATTGATGAGCTGCTGGGTTCATGAATATTAATCACGTTGTCTGCGCTCGGTCAAACTGATTTGCTGAAATCAAAACAGGGTCGGTGCTAGTTGAGCGTCAGCCAATGAAATTGCCATTTGCACATTAGCTCCACCCACTACCGGAGAAACCGGAGTGTCTTCTGCTTGTTCGAAAATGAATAATTGTAAATGAACTCCATTATTTTGACAGGAGAAGACAACAAAGAATAGTTTCCATATAGCGTGTCGATTCAGCGTGGTAAGACTCTCGCGCTCTCTCTCTTTGCATGTGTGAGAAACAGCGCTATCAGTAAAGCGACGGTGAGTCGTGCGCCTTCACACAGAGTTTACAGAGCATCAAATACAGGTGCGCTGTGCGTCCATTGAGATGAACTGAAAAGTTCAGATCGTTTGATGGAGAGAGAACTCTGAAGCTCAGATGCTGAAATTAATACAAGCGTCATGCGCTTCAGACTATGTAGTAAACAAACCTGCACGTCTCTGCCATTCATTGATTCACACAGAGACGCGCAGAACACAGATTTTTTTGCGGCTTAACATTTACAGATACTGGTCCATACGGAGATTTGATTTGATTTACGCTAACTTTGACAAATTCCATGACTGTCCATATTAAAATGTAAGTTTCATTTTCATGACTGGATTTTGAGATTCCATCCTCGTTCTCTGCTTCACGGAAATCATAGCGCTGAACCGGGTTTGAACGAGACCTCGGTACTACCAATACTTAAAGAAACCTGGTAGTGTCACATTTTTAAAAATTTTGTACCGACTTGGTACCAAAGTACCGGGTCTTTTGACAACACTACTTTTAAACCCTGTCACAGTTAAATGTGATCTTCAGACCACAAACTTCCAAGAATAGGGAGTTAAAAAGGTAGATATTTTATGTAACCCTAATGGACAGACTTTGGACAGGCAAGTAATTAATGTTGTTACTTACAAATACACTCCGTCTTTCCAGTGGTGGTACACATTCGCTGGTTGGAGATGCATGGTCAATTTCTGACCATACCTGTAATAAAAAATAATTATCATTTGAGGCTATGAAATTACAAAACAGATAAGGCACTTTATTGAGACTGAATAACAGTATTACAAAACAAAAACAAGGGGAAACAACACTTTCATTTTGCTAGAAATTATTAGGGCCAACATATTTTATTGTTTTTGCTCTGTACACAAGCACAGTGGATTTAAAATAAAGACCTGAGGTTATTACCAACTTCTGTTTAGAGAATGTTTCTATCCATCTTTTATGGACAGTGTATGAGGGTAGCCATTTTAAATACATGGTCTCCAAATTTCAGCGGACAAAGTAATTAGACGAACAATATTTTAGGATTTATAATGGTTTTTACTGACGGATGTACCCAATGAACTATATAGGAAAACTGCTACGGTGCACCTTATAGTTTGCAAAAAACAGTAGGAGGATCATAATAGTTTTTAGTTGTAAAAATAAACAAAAATTGTATCAGCAAGAAATTACATACGAGTTCCAATGGTTATCCTTAAGAGGACTAGGATTCCATCCTCACTAAGCCAAAGTGTCCCCATAAGGACAGTTAAAATACAGGTCAATGTCCCCAAAAGCTATCATAAATACTCATTACTACCTATTAGGTTTAAGTGCCAACCAAACTTTCAGGATTGTTTAGAGGGCGTTTGTATCCATCGTTTGTGTTAAGTTGTTTAAAATATAGAAACCGATATAATTATATTACAATTTGTCATTCATAAATGTAAATACATATCGTAAATGTGTGCAAAAAATCCAGTATGCCCTAACAGGGTTGGGACAAAGCCTGTAATAATGCCATCCTCGCATCGTTCTGTCAAACACATTCTGATCAACATTGTTGCTGGGAAATAATTACTATAATATAATGTATAATGTGCAGCTCTGAAACTAAATGGTTATAAAAAAAACCTGTCTTATTACCTGTGTGTCTGTTGGTGAGGGTATCACAGAATCTTCTGCTGTTTAAGTGACTGGATGTGATTCTGGGCCCAGCTAAAAATCAAATAAAAAAATTCAATGCTACAGAAAGAGTGTAGAATGATTTTTTAACTAAAGTACATACAGGTCCTCCTCAAAAAATTTTCATATTGTGATAAGTTCATTATTTTCCATAATGTAATGATAAAAATTAAACTTTCATATATTTTAGATTCATTGCACACCAACTGAAATATTTCAGGTCTTTTATTGTTTTAATACTGATGATTTTGGCATACAGCTCATGAAAACCCCAAATTCCTATCTCAAAAAATTAGCATATCATGAAAAGGTTCTCTAAACGAGCTATTAACCTAATCATCTGAATCAACTAATTAACTCTAAACACCTGCAAAAGATTCCTGAGGCTTTTAAAAACTCCCAGTCTGGTGCATTACTCAAAACCGCAATCATGGGTAAGACTGCCAACCTGACTGCTGTCCAGAAGGCCATCATTGACCCCCTCAAGCGAGAGGGTAAGACACAGAAAGACATTTCTGAACGAATAGGCTGTTCCCAGAGTGCTGTATCAAGGCACCTCAGTGGGAAGTCTGTGGGAAGGAAAAAGTGTGGCAAAAAACACTGCACAATGAGAAGAGGTGACCGGACCCTGAGAAAGATTGTGGAGATGGACCGATTCCAGACCATGGGGGACCTGCAGAAGCAGTGGACTGAGTCTGGAGTAGAAACATCCAGAGCCACCGTGCACAGGCGTGTGCAGGAAATGGGCTACAGAGAAGCAGCACTGGACTGTTGCTCAGGGGTCCAAACTAGTTTTTTCGGATCAAAGCAAAGTTTGCATGTCATTCGGAAATCAAGGCGCCAGAGTCTGGAGGAAGACTGGGGAGAAGGAAATGCCAAAATGCCTGAAGTCCAGTGTCAAGTACCCACAGTCAGTGATGGTCTGGGGTGCCATGTCAGCTGCTGGTGTTGGTCCACTGTGTTTTATCAAGGGCAGGGTCAATGCAGCTAGCTATCAGGAGATTTTGGAGCACTTCATGCTTCCATCTGCTGAAAAGCTTTATGGAGATGAAGATTTTGTTTTTCAGCACGACCTGGCACCTGCTCACAGTGCCAAAACCACTGGTAAATATGGTATTACTGTGCTCAATTGGCCTGCCAACTCTCCTGACCTGAACCCCATAGAGAATCTGTGGAATATTGTGAAGAGAAAGTTGAGAGACACAAGACCCAACACTCTTGATGAGCTTAAGGCCTCTATCAAAGCATCCTGGGCCTCCATAACACCTCAGCAGTGCCACAGGCTGATTGCCTCCATGCCACGCCGCATTGAAGCAGTCATTTCTGCAAAAGGATTCCCGACCAAGTATTGAGTGCATAACTGAACATAATTATTTGAAGGTTGACTTTTTGTATTAAAAACACTTTTCTTTTATTGGTCGGATGAAATATGCTAATTTTTTGAGATGGGGATTTGGGGTTTTCATGAGCTGTATGCCAAAATCATCAGTATTAAAACAATAAAAGACCTGAAATATTTCAGTTGGTGTGCAATGAATCTAAAATATATGAAAGTTTATTTTTTATCATTACATTATGGAAAATAATGAACTTATCACAATATGCTACATTTTTTAGAAGGACCCGTACAATTGTAAACTGCAAAAAAAAAAAAAAAAGTTTTTTTAAAAGTGATCATTTTTGTTATGTACATGCAATGATTTTCTGTTCTCTACATTTATAATTAGTAGTCACTTCTCTAAAGTAATGATCCAATTTATTTGAATTGCGATGTGATTGTATTAGAATTTAGACATGGACCAGAACAGATTAATAATCTAGTTTAATATATAATTGCAAAAATGAATGCAAGTTATGAAGTATGAATGGGTCTCAAGTATCAAACAAACATTGAAAGAGTTGCCTTTTAAACTGTTACAAAAATCAGTCAAGATAAAATTAATGAACTCTCCAAACTTTTATGAACTGTGGCCATCATCTATACTTTCTTACCTTGGGATTGGAGTGGGACACATTCCCATCTTCTGCAGAGCTGGAATCTGTGTCCATGTTGTGAAGGAAGGCAACCTGTAATCAGTCAAACATGACAAATATAAAAGGTCTTGAGAATTCTACACAAATTATATTATGCATATAATGCAATCCCCACTTAAACAAGGTGTCCCCATAAAGACAGTTAAAATACAGGTCAATGCATGTCCCCAGAAGGTATCAAATATCATCACTTGTTCGTTCTATCCTCAATTTACACATGAGCACAACAGCAGGAATAATAGCCTACAATTTGATGTTGGCCGAGCGTGAGTTGGGGCAATTTCTTGTAATTCTCATCATGACATTACGATAAATAATCTTACTGTGGTTTTGTCTCTTACAAAGAGATCATTAGAGACATATTGGTTTAACGTTTAGACATTATACAGTTGTATGCAGAGCAGTACACAATCAAAATATTTCTTGGTGAGTCGTATACCTTTTAAATAGTGTTGTCACGGTACCCAAATTTCAGTATTTGATACCGATACCAGTGAAAATCCATGGTTCTCGGTACCGAAGCAAAACACAAAAATATGCCAATTAAAAAAATATATATATATTAATAAAATAATAAAAATAAAACCAATGCCATCCTTTATACTTATTTACAATTGTGTTTAAAATTTTTCTACAGGTTATATAATTATGAAAAACAGTAAATAAGTTTCACCCAAATTTAATTTGTCTTTTAATTTATGAAATTTAAACATTTTATTTTTGGTAAATAAAGGGGATTTGCTATTAAAATTAAAACATGGAAGAAATATTGTGATTTATTTCTTAAAAAAATAAAGTTTTAACAGTAGTAGCAGTATCACATACATTTTACTAAATAATAGTAATATTTAGTAGCACAATGCCTTTATGTAAAAATTAACTTTTAGGCCTAATGAATGCATATTTGTCATTTTAACTGAACTTAAGACTGGTGGTGATGCTTAAGATATTTTTGGTCATTGAGGGTTTCTGTAAGAAAAATAGTAATAGATCATAATTATTATTAAAGGATAATTTTACTATCATACTAATGTATATACAATGCACTATGAATTGATGAGCTGCTGGGTTCATGAATATTAATCACGTTGTCTGCGCTCGGTCAAACTGATTTGCTGAAATCAAAACAGGGTCGGTGCTAGTTGAGCGTCAGCCAATGAAATTGCCATTTGCACATTAGCTCCACCCACTACCGGAGAAACCGGAGTGTCTTCTGCTTGTTCGAAAATGAATAATTGTAAATGAACTCCATTATTTTGACAGGAGAAGACAACAAAGAATAGTTTCCATATAGCGTGTCGATTCAGCGTGGTAAGACTCCCGCGCTCTCTCTCTTTGCATGTGTGAGAAACAGCGCTATCAGTAAAGCGACGGTGAGTCGTGCGCCTTCACACAGAGTTTACAGAGCATCAAATACAGGTGCGCTGTGCGTCCATTGAGATGAACTGAAAAGTTCAGATCGTTTGATGGAGAGAGAACTCTGAAGCTCAGATGCTGAAATTAATACAAGCGTCATGCGCTTCAGACTATGTAGTAAACAAACCTGCACGTCTCTGCCATTCATTGATTCACACAGAGACGCGCAGAACACAGATTTTTTTGCGGCTTAACATTTACAGATACTGGTCCATACGGAGATTTGATTTGATTTACGCTAACTTTGACAAATTCCATGACTGTCCATATTAAAATGTAAGTTTCATTTTCATGACTGGATTTTGAGATTCCATCCTCGTTCTCTGCTTCACGGAAATCATAGCGCTGAACCGGGTTTGAACGAGACCTCGGTACTACCAATACTTAAAGAAACCTGGTAGTGTCACATTTTTAAAAATTTTGTACCGACTTGGTACCAAAGTACCGGGTCTTTTGACAACACTACTTTTAAACCCTGTCACAGTTAAATGTGATCTTCAGACCACAAACTTCCAAGAATAGGGAGTTAAAAAGGTAGATATTTTATGTAACCCTAATGGACAGACTTTGGACAGGCAAGTAATTAATGTTGTTACTTACAAATACACTCCGTCTTTCCAGTGGTGGTACACATTCGCTGGTTGGAGATGCATGGTCAATTTCTGACCATACCTGTAATAAAAAATAATTATCATTTGAGGGCTATGAAATTACAAAACAGATAAGGCACTTTATTGAGACTGAATAACAGTATTACCAAAACAAAAACAAGGGGAAACAACACTTTCATTTTGCTAGAAATTATTAGGGCCAACATATTTTATTGTTTTTGCTCTGTACACAAGCACAGTGGATTTAAAATAAAGACCTGAGGTTATTACCAACTTCTGTTTAGAGAATGTTTCTATCCATCTTTTATGGACAGTGTATGAGGGTAGCCATTTTAAATACATGGTCTCCAAATTTCAGCGGACAAAGTAATTAGACGAACAATATTTTAGGATTTATAATGGTTTTTACTGACGGATGTACCCAATGAACTATATAGGAAAACTGCTACGGTGCACCTTATAGTTTGCAAAAACAGTAGGAGGATCATAATAGTTTTTAGTTGTAAAAATAAACAAAAATTGTATCAGCAAGAAATTACATACGAGTTCCAATGGTTATCCTTAAGAGGACTAGGATTCCATCCTCACTAAGCCAAAGTGTCCCCATAAGGACAGTTAAAATACAGGTCAATGTCCCCAAAAGCTATCATAAATACTCATTACTACCTATTAGGTTTAAGTGCCAACCAAACTTTCAGGATTGTTTAGAGGGCGTTTGTATCCATCGTTTGTGTTAAGTTGTTTAAAATATAGAAACCGATATAATTATATTACAATTTGTCATTCATAAATGTAAATACATATCGTAAATGTGTGCAAAAAATCCAGTATGCCCTAACAGGGTTGGGACAAAAGCCTGTAATAATGCCATCCTCGCATCGTTCTGTCAAACACATTCTGAATCAACATTGTTGCTGCGGAAATAATTACTATAATATAATGTATAATGTGCAGCTCTGAAACTAAATGGTTATAAAAAAAACCTGTCTTATTACCTGTGTGTCTGTTGGTGAGGGTATCACAGAATCTTCTGCTGTTTAAGTGACTGGATGTGATTCTGGGCCCAGCTAAAAATCAAATAAAAAAATTCAATGCTACAGAAAGAGTGTAGAATGATTTTTTAACTAAAGTACATACAGGTCCTCCTCAAAAAATTTTCATATTGTGATAAGTTCATTATTTTCCATAATGTAATGATTAAAAATTAAACTTTCATATATTTTAGATTCATTGGCACACCAACTGAAATATTTCAGGTCTTTTATTGTTTTAAATACTGATGATTTTGGCATACAGCTCATGAAAACCCCAAATTCCTATCTCAAAAAATTAGCATATCATGAAAAGGTTCTCTAAACGAGCTATTAACCTAATCATCTGAATCAACTAATTAACTCTAAACACCTGCAAAAGATTCCTGAGGCTTTTAAAAACTCCCAGCCTGGTTCATTACTCAAAACCGCAATCATGGGTAAGACTGACCTGACTGCTGTCCAGAAGGCCATCATTGACACCCTCAAGCGAGAGGGTAAGACACAGAAAGACATTTCTGAACGAATAGGCTGTTCCCAGAGTGCTGTATCAAGGCACCTCAGTGGGAAGTCTGTGGGAAGGAAAAAGTGTGGCAAAAAAATGCTGCACAACGAGAAGAGGTGACCGGACCCTGAGGAAGATTGTGGAGAAGGACCGATTCCAGACCTTGGGGACCTGCGGAAAGCAGTGGACTGAGTCTGGAGTAGAAACATCCAGAGCCACCGTGCACAGGCGTGTGCAGGAAATGGGCTACAGAGAAGCAGCACTGGACTGTTGCTCAGTGGTCCAAACTAGTTTTTTCGGATCAAAGCAAAGTTTGCATGTCATTCGGAAATCAAGGTGCCAGAGTCTGGAGGAAGACTGGGGAAAGGAAATGCCAAAATGCCTGAAGTCCAGTGTCAAGTACCCACAGTCAGTGATGGTCTGGGGTGCCATGTCAGCTGCTGGTGTTGGTCCACTGTGTTTTATCAAGGGCAGGGTCAATGCAGCTAGCTATCAGGAGATTTTGGAGCACTTCATGCTTTCATCTGCTGAAAAGCTTTATGGAGATGAAGATTTTGTTTTTCAGCACGACCTGGCACCTGCTCACAGTGCCAAAACCACTGGTAAATGGTATTACTGTGCTCAATTGGCCTGCCAACTCTCCTGACCTGAACCCCATAGAGAATCTGTGGGATATTGTGAAGAGAAAGTTGAGAGACGCAAGACCCAACACTCTGGATGAGCTTAAGGCCTCTATCGAAGCATCCTGGGCCTCCATAACACCTCAGCAGTGCCACAGGCTGATTGCCTCCATGCCACGCCGCATTGAAGCAGTCATTTCTGCAAAAGGATTCCCGACCAAGTATTGAGTGCATAACTGAACATAATTATTTGAAGGTTGACTTTTTGTATTAAAAACACTTTTCTTTTATTGGTCGGATGAAATATGCTAATTTTTTGAGATAGGAATTTGGGGTTTTCATGAGCTGTATGCCAAATCATCAGTATTAAAACAATAAAATACCTGAAATATTTCAGTTGGTGTGCAATGAATCTAAAATATATGAAAGTTTATTTTTTATCATTACATTATGGAAAATAATGAACTTATCACAATATGCTACATTTTTTAGAAGGACCTGTACAATTGTAAACTGCAAAAAAAAAAAAAAAAGTTTTTTTAAAAGTGATCATTTTTGTTATGTACATGCAATGATTTTCTGTTCTCTACATTTATAATTAGTAGTCACTTCTCTAAAGTAATGATCCAATTTATTT
>NW_020524079.1:0-32783 GCF_003368295.1 Carassius auratus | reverse complement strand
TTAGGCAATGTAGGCAATTAAAGGTTTATTATAATTTAAATGATTTAGTAATAAACTTGCGATTAGTCCTGTAAAACAACTTCTTCTTTGTAGCTGCGCGGATCATGGCAATCCTACAGCAGCAGCAGAGTGCTGGCGGTCCTAGACTCTCACCACCACCCATGGGAGGAGGACATGTCCCAAACACCCAGACGCACATCTCCATGCGCTGGGCATGAATGCACACAGACCAGTCATGGGAGGATCTGAGCTGCACGCAAAGCCCCTGTGCTTTCACAGGTGAGGTTATTCTTAGTAAAACAATCTTAGTCATGGATTTGTTTCTTTACAAGCACACAGCTTTTGGCTTCACAAGATGTTAATTGATGGACTGGAGTTGTGTGAATTGTGAATTACTGTGATGTTAAATTGTCTATTCAATTGATTAGACATTTTTTTTATTAGTAAAATGTAACTACTATTTAATTATTAGAGAAGAAAGCCCAGAATTCAGGAAAAATAAAAGGTGATTTCATAGGTTCCTGTGGTAGGTGTTAAAGTCTCTGTTTGTGTGTTCAGGGCCGGTCAGGCAGGCCGCTGGCTCCTCCTTCTCTCAGTATGATGTGTTGGGCGGCAGCTGGCACAGAAGCGCAGGTGGGAAAGTCGATGCATCTCCTGCCAACCCCACCTGGCCTCCAGGTAACATTGAAACCTTGTTAATTAGTGATTTGAAATTAATGAAATTGTCTTGATTCGTAGGCATAGCCACACTACTGATCAAAAACTGATTTCTTGGTTCTCTGTGTGTGTGTGTGTGTGTGTGTGTGTGTGTGTGTGTGTGTATACACAAAGTCTGGGAAGTTGTGGCCGAATGGTTTGAGCACAGCGCTCTCTCTCTCCTTCAGTACCGTGACTGCAGCAGCCCATAAGAGTCATGATTTAACGCTCCCATCACATTCAGTCCAGCTCAGCATCTGATGAAAGTCACCCAACATCAGCAGCCCCACAGTGTGCAGGTGTTTAACTTTCACATGTATTTTGTGTTGTCTCGCTCAGAGTTTCAGCCGGGCGTCCCATGGAAGGGCATCCAGAGCCCTGAGCCCGAGCCGGACCCCTACATGAGCCCTGCAGGACTGATGGGATCCTCCGTGCTCAGTCACACCGAACATCATCTGCTGCAAGACAACACAGGTACTGAGACCTCATCTCGTCTTCAGACAGAAAGACCCGTGATGACCGCATGAGGGTTTTTAAATAATACAAGTAAAGTATTTTATATACAATTTTACCTCGCAAAGCTTGAAATGATAGTTAGAAGAATAACATTTGTTTTATTTATTGAACCTTTAGACAGTGTTTTTTTTATACATCAGGCTTTTATGGCTCATATAGTCTGATATAGTGAGAATATGGAGGGAGAAAAACAGCTCTGTTTTATTCAGATGCAAATGAAGCAAACATATGCAATATGTGATGATATTTATATGATGAAACTCGTGCAATATAAATAAGTGAAGATCTTTATAACAGTACAGCATATACGTACATGAAACGATATAATATGTCATCCACTCTATACCTCCAGTAATATGCTAGTAAGATGAGATTTAAATGACCCCAGGCATATAATGCAATTCAATGCAATGATGATTGAAAGATGAAGAAAACAAACGTTCCTCAAAAAGATCCTGGATGATCAGTTTTGAGACTAATGATTGGAGGATCAAGCAAAGCCGAGATGCTTCATTCCAGTCCAGATATTAACTTGAGAAAAATCAGTAAAGATTTAACATAAAAGAAACATGAAGCACCAGCTGAGGTGTACATTTGTACAATTACTCTAAAAGAGTTTTTACTTGATTAAAAAAAAAAGCATTCACCACCAATTAGGGGATAGAAGCCATGTAGTATTTTAAAAAAAAAAAATTTTTAATCTCTCCAGAGGCCTTTGAAATTGGTTTTGCTATGCATCCTTGTAATAATGTAACCATGTTTGACAGTCCTGTCTGTCTGTGACCAGGGTCAAACTCTCTGAACACCTGTTATGCCTTCACCTGGTGCCTTGGCCATTCAGTGCCTCAGAAACGCCCCTCAATGCACACAGCACCGGTAACGCTGACTTAAATATATTCATTAAGGTTTCAGTGAAAATGCACTAAGGTGATTTGAATTGCAAGGGCAGTTGGTAACTTTTCGCATGTTTCCAGCTAAATACTCCGAGCTGAAGTCCAGTTGGCCGCCGGAGCCCATTGGACATGGCAAATCATGCGGACCAATCGGAACGCCTTCTCACCTGCCCCGCCCCCCTCCGGGTCTCCCCAGTCAGAAGCAGCCGTGGTCGGGGGAGGGGCCATGGATGCCCAGGACTTGGGGGGGTGGAGCCAGCCCAGTGGAGTCACCCTTCAAAACAGGTACTGCAAACACACACAGTCACATTCAGATGTGAGGAACAGATGTTTGTGAAGATCAACCTTTCCATGTCTCGTGATCTTCAGAGTGGAGCGATGGAGGAGCTTCCGCAGGAAATCATGGCTGTGCTGCGAACCTCACGCCACAGGTGTGTACAAACACACACTTACACTACTGTTCAAAGATCCTGATGTTTTAAAAGAAGTCTCTTGTAAAAAGTAATATTTTCTCTATATTTTTAGTTTTTAATTGTGGTTTTTGATCAAATAACTACAATGATGGTGTGTATCACCATCATGCTCATGTTTTAGGGGTTTACGGTATTTGTCAGTGTATTTAGTAAAGCAAAGCATCAGATGTTTTGTGATTTCTTGTGGTTTGTGTGCAGATCGACGGCTCGACCCTGAGGACGATCTGTCTGCAGCACGGCCCTCTGCTGACCTTTCACCTTGGCCTGACACAGGGCAGTGCTCTGATCCGCTACTGCAGCCCTCATGAAGCCGCCAAAGCCCAGAGCGCTCTGCATATGTGAGTCACACTGGCACAAACACTTGTTTACTGATTATATATGTGATTTGATATGTATAACCTAAAGACATGAATGCATGAACTTTATAAAATATTTTCAAAAAATTGTAAGTATGACTCTGTCTGTGTTGTGTCTGCTGTTCAGGTGTGTTCTGGGAAACACTACCATCGTGGCCGAGTTCATGAGCGAGGAGGACGTCGCCCGTTACTTCACACATTCCCAGGCCGCAGGGTCGCGGGGTCACCCGAGGGCTCGCCCAGCTCTGAACCTCATCACGCGAGAGGGCGAGCGGCCCTTGAGCACCGGGGCGGATGGAGACGTTGGCAGTGGGCTGGCAGGGGCTGGACGTGACGGCTGGCTCCGGCAGTGGAAGCCCCGGGGACTCGCCCTCCTCAGCCAATGGAGCAACAACGCAGGGGAGGGGGCGGGGAAAGGCGTCTGGGGGGGGCGTGGCTCTCGGTTACCACGGTGGCAGCCTATGGGGCACTCCTCAGTTAGAGGATGCCACAGCCGGGTTGTTGCCAGGCAACCTGCTTGGAGGCGGGACAGACAGTTTGTGATTGACAGCAGTCAGTTCTTGAGACGCTGGTACGTGGCGTATAAAGTGTCAACCTGCAAAAATAATGATTGTTTCCAAACATGTGGAAGCCCATGCATTGTTACAGTTTTTCAGTCTAGTTTCGTGAACATTAAATTTGTTTTAACCCCAAATTTTATATATATATATATATATATATATATATATAGTATATATATATATATATATATATATATATATATATACACATTTATTTTGGGGCCATTAAAAAAATCGCGTTGACATTATTTTTAAGGACAGTTAATCATGTTCTCAGCTAGTACTCATTACTGTATGTCATATCTCATTTTCATTCTCATATATATATATGGATGATAATGTGTGTGTGTGTGGTGTGTACTAGGTTTTATTATTTTCGATATAAAGGCATTACAACAAATATAATGAAAAAATTATTGAATTGGCATGAGAAAATGTGTCTATTTTAGTAAAAAATAAGTTACCAAAAACAAAGCATAATGCATGGCCTCTGTATGTTTTCATTGTTTTTGCAGTTGTTTCTGGTGACACTAAGCAGCTTTAAGACACTCACATGCAGAGAGCTACATTTCTACTCAAACAATGGACGTGTTGACGGGCTTTTGTATCTGTCCAGTCAGATATTAAACACACACAGGTGCAGTGTGAGCGTCGTAGGGATTTGCTTACAGACATTCTCATCATTGCCAGAGTTAAGCTATCATGTATTTGAATGCAGGGACTGTTCCTTAAGGCCTTCTTAAACACACACATGCGCGCACACACACACACTGCTCAACTTGAATGACTGACTTCAATTTGATGTTACGTTGGCACACGCAGACACCGATTGATGCTTCGACAGCAGATTTATTGATTTCATTAATAGCGCAAGAACATTTGAAGCAGGTAGATGCGTTAAACTCGCCAAAAACAAAACAAATAAAACACCCATCTAAGTTTTATTTCACTCCAGAATTAAAATCATGATTGATGACTGCGCACATTTTCTCACACATTCTCATTATTGTAGTGTGGAAAGTGTTCAATTTCTCATTACCGTAACAGTAATATTTCCTGTATAACTGCAATACAATTAGCTCTTAATTTTAATAATCTAGTATCATGATAGATAAACACTTTATATTTTAAATAACGTAATTTTTCTGCATTAAAGTAATGAGAATTTGGAGAGAAAATGTTTAAAGTTTGGAAGGCTACATTGCTACTTTGGGATTCAGGAGTGAAATTGCTTCCCTGTGTTTTGGGAGGTTCACGCAGATGGTGTTTTTCGGCTTTTCTGTCGCTCCGTTCCTTATCCAGCGCGGCGTTCCTGTGGATTGGTGTATCTTAAACACATCTGATCTCTCATTCAGACCTTCCACTGTTCCCTTCTTGATCTGTTCGTCAGGTTTGCTGTTACATTTATATGATTCGTATGTTGTTTTTTGCTAAGGCGTATACAAGTTATCTTTAAAGACTTTCAAGTGATCGGACGGACGTCTGTAACGTGTGTATGTGTGCACTTTACTGTTTTGGCCTGTGTTTGTGTGCAGCTGTACATTGTTAATTGTGCACTATACACTGCTGGTTGTGTTTCACAAATGTTGGCATTAGCGGGTTTCTGCTATTGGTGTTTCTCTTGTGTTTTTTAAGCGGACTCATGTAGCCTTTTGTATCGGCTGAATTGCAATAATGATTCTACAAGCATTTTTAAGACATGAACGTGTGACGGCGTTTCTGCCAAACTTATCCGCCTGTCCAGAGTTTACAAACAGCTGAAAGACGTGTGTGTTTTTATGTGTCTGTGCTGTTGTTTTTGTTTTAAATTAAGACTTTAACACTCCTTTCAGTGTTTTGTTTTTTGAGCTTTTACAGAGAAAAAGAAGTGAAGAGTTTATTTAAATAAAAGTGACATGCAGCTGTTATAAACACTGAAGTATCAGACCCCTGAATATTTTTTTCTTCTTTTTTTTTTTGTTTTTGTTGTGGTTTCTGGATTCTTTTTGTCATATATGTTACTAACCATAAACAGATTTTGTCTCTTGTCAGTGTCGGTGCATTTTCTGGTTTTCTTTCAATAATTGAGAGTTTCACTCACTTGTGTATAATATATAATTATACAGATTAGTGGTTCTTACTTTTTTTTTATTATTATGTTTTGCTTTGTATGATTATAGATGCTCTTTAATCTTTATCTTTAGTAAAACTTACAGTAAAGATCATTTAATAAAACAATTAACATTAGATATTAGTTATAATCGTGCATGAGTTATAAATGTCAAGTTAGGTGTATTTTCAGGTTGTTGACATTTTGTATAATGGAAAATTAGTTAAACAGGCCTGGAATTTATGCAATAATCAAAGCATGCGTCGAAAATGAAAACTGCGCTTTTATTTGATCTCTCTTTAGTACAATATTTTAAAGAAGCTAATGTCTAATTTAATGAAACTAATTGAGTAGTTTAGAATTGGACGATAATAGTTAATAATTAAAGACCATATAAAATGTGCTGTTCGTATTAATCGTCTCTCGTTAGTACAAAAGCGGTAAAGTTGCTGTAAAATGCGTAGCTACTGTATTAATCTAACAATTTTTTTTTTGCGTTTACACTGAGGGATTATACAAATAGTTTCGGTTTCAGTTTGTTTTGTAATCCACAACAACATGATGAGGATAGGTGCTAAAAAAAGAATGCTTTTACTTGACTGTCTTGTAAAACTAAAAAATAAGTTCCATTTTCCATGTATAGAAGACAGTGGCTTTGTCTTAAATAGTTCAACCAGGTGTCCAAACTGCTACCGTGTTCATATTCGCAGTAACACCTAATCTATTCAGCATCATCTATTGTGTGCTAAAGACTCATCAGTGCATGTGATGATGAGGCGTCGCCTGGCTGGCTTGGTGACGTCACCGGGAGAGAACGCTCGCTCGCGGACGGAACGCGTCGCGGAGCAGAGCATCATGCGACGGAGTTTCACGTCCTGAGAGGAGACCTGCCGATGAGCGGGATCTACTGAGAACCGTGAGTACCGGGTTCTGATAACGTACATGTGTAGCTTCATGAGATCTGTTTGAAGTCCACATCAGCTGGAGAGTGGCAGCATCAGCATCAGAGCACCCGCTCGCGAGGCTATCATCCGCCGTCATATATAAGCCTTATCGTTTCTATCGACAAAGAGTAAACGTTTTTTATTTATAAAGTCGCCGGTTTATGATTTCTTCGATTGTGTGATCAGAACTGGAGATCTTTATAAAACCACAAACATCAATGACACTGAAATAACGCGTTGTTCTATTAGTTTGTGACCCGATCATTGTATCTTCATAAATGTCGATTTCTCTCTCCAGACGTGATGATTCTCAACCTGCGATTAAAAAAAAAAAAAAAAAAAAAAAAAGGTGCAAAGATTTGGTTTTTAAACATGGTTCCCTGTTGGACTTATTGTATAATAAACCCACGGTATATTTTTAGTATTTTGCGGTGGTACACTGTGTACCTTGTGGATATCACAGTATTAAGGCACTGCGTATTGTTTTGACGACATTAACCCTCAGTTCACCTCATCAACCCTCATTGTGTTCATTTAAAGGGATAGTTCACTTCAAATAGTCTCTTTTACGAAAGGTAGGCCTAGAGCCACTATGTGAGATGCATATTTGAGATGCTAATCTTGTGGAGCACAAACACAAGCTCAGATGCTGTCAGTGTTTCGGTCAGTCGTGATTCTTGTGTATATATCAATCAATATTATGGTACCATGTGTGAAATCCACAGATTTGACAAGGTTTGTGTGATTGACGCTTCACTACTAGTGAAACCTCTATGGACTTTAACCTTTTCTGGGTTTCTCATCGGCGGAAATCATGATAGTTGGGTTCACTTGAAGAGGAGTGAATGGGAGAGTATATTTACGATGCTGGTGACCATTCAACGCATCATCACAGTCTTGTGAAAAGAGTTGATTTGTTTTGACTAGTATTAGCTCCTCCCCCTTGTGTGTTTGCTGTGTTCTGATTGGTCCTCGTCCACAGATGGCTCTGCGATGGAGAAGGGGCGTGTCACTATCGGAGCGTTCATGGAATGACTCTCTTGCTGCCATGGCGCCAGGGCCAGGGGTCGTTACGGTGGCCCCTGGGGGTCACAACGGGTCGTGGGAGACGCCCATCTTCCTCATGACCCCCGCGGCTCAGACCATCTCTGGGTTCTTCACCTGGACGGCTCTGCTGCTCACCTGCCAACAGGTGCATTCACAATCAGAAACCTATTCCTTACACCTGACAAACTCCTTCTAGACTGCACTATGTAGTTGAATTACTTTGTGAAATAAATATTTATGTATTGAAAAGATAACACACTAGATGTGCGTTTAATAAAACTTGGCAGTAGTAATGCAGTTTTTATTTTTAAATCACTTTTTACAAGACTTGAGAAACGTAGAAAAAGGTCTGTGGTGCTCAAAAAGCAGAAAGACTTCAACACCCATAATGCACTGGGCTCAATCCAACTGTCTGTGAGTGGGGATACACAAAGAGAGAAGAACAATCTGTAGTTTTCACAAAAGACGACTGCAGATTTCTGTAGATGATCAATAAATGTGAACATCTCAGGGCAGGCAACACGTTTATTTGTATATTTCTGTATAAATCTATCATATATATATAAATCACAATATTTATTGTAAGCTTCACATTACATAATATATCTGTGCTATCATAGAGGTTCAGCTGGCTTATAATGATGATGAGCAGTTGCTCTGGCAACAGGTGGCATGACATCAGAGAGCAGAGGTGGTTGCTTAGCAACAGCATTCAGAGCTGTGTGTGTGGCGTGATAGTTCAGCTTTTATGAACATGTAACAAACACACACACACACACACAGAGTTGTGCTGACAGAAGAGACAGCTGCTCCACTGACACACAGACATGCTTTTATTCATGTGTTTGACAAACATACAGGAAGTTCTGTTTCTGCTCAGTTTCCATGTTTAATTCATTGGCATGATTGTTGTATGTACAACACAGAATCAATAAGTGCTGCATGAATATTAATAAAGAATAACATGGTAGTAAACATGAAAGTATTAATATCATCTATTGTCTGTGTGTGTGTCAGATCTACATGCACTTGCGCTACTATAACACTCCAAACGAGCAGCGGCACATCGTGCGCATCCTCTTCATCGTGCCCATCTACGCCTTCGACTCGTGGCTCAGTCTGCTGTTCTTCACTAACGAGGAGTATTACGTTTACTTCGACACCGTCCGAGACTGCTATGAAGGTCAGACACGCACATCTGCTCTGTTTACATTACTAATGTTTCTGAATCACCTGAAGTCTGCTTCTGTAAATTCACTGCATAGATCAGATAATGCTTTTTTATTTCCTCTGTAGTGTCAGTGATGCCTAACCATTCACTTCTACATTGTTAACACAGTTTCCATGTAGAAACGTTAACTGTAACCATAATTAAACAGTATTGTTCTGGTGCCTAGTGGTTTAAGCCTGTTTAATAACTACATATAACCCTCAAACCACCAGTAGGTGTCTTCATGAGTGATTCATTGAACCATTCATTTGGACGATTCATTCATTTAGAAATGAACAAGTGACTGAACTTGCTGATATATGGGAAAACTGCATTGGTAGCACTTTATTTTACAGTCCTATTCCTCATGTACATACTATGTACTTATTATAGTAATTACAATGACTATGTAATAACTAGGTACTAACCCTGAACCTACCCCTAAACCTAACCCTACCCCATGTAGTTACCTTGTATTACCAGAACTTTCTTAGATAAATACACTGTAAGTACACTATAAGTACATGTTAGTACACGTACTGTAAAATAAAGTGCAACCGCATTTTTGCTAGTTAAATATTGTTCAAACAACGATTACGAAATGATCATAGATGATAAATATCGCACACCCCTAACTGTGCTAATTCCTGCAGAAACTGTGGGTTATAGTAATTGTTATAAGGCATGCAGAGATATGATCAGGATGTCTGATATTCAGTGTCGTGTGATGAATCTCAGTGAGGAATGTGATGGTGAGATTTCCTTCTCGTCTGGACACGTTCAGTAGAAACAACAGCTGAAGCAGCACAGATACACTGGACTTTGATATCTCACTGCTCACGAGATCTGTAATGTCTGGTTAGATATGAACCATGTCTCAGATGTTTCAGCTAATATGAGTCAGTAGTCATCATCCAGTAACAGTCTAGCTCATATAGAGACTCTAGTATCTTAATGTCTTTAGTTGTGCTGTGTGAGATGAATCGCTGTGATGTAACGTAGATTTCACCGGTGTGTTTCTGCAGCGTTTGTCATCTATAACTTCTTGAGTTTGTGTTACGAGTATCTGGGCGGCGAGAGCGCCATCATGGCCGAGATCAGAGGAAAACCCATCCAGTGAGTTCAGCGTTTACTGCTCCTCTCTGTTTCTCTGTCACACGACACATCAGCTGATCTGAGGTGTGTGTGTGTGTGTTCATTCAGGTCCAGCTGTGTTTATGGCACTTGTTGTCTGTGGGGAAGAACGTACTCCATCGGCTTTCTGCGCTTCTGCAAACAGGTGCTTCACACACACACACACACACACACACACGCACACACACACACACACACACACACACACACACACACACACACACACACACACACACACACACACACATGTATCTTCAACCATAAATAGGTTGATGTCTCATAAGGAGTAGTGGAAAAAACATGACACGACATTTCTTCATTTTTCTTGACCTTAATTTTGCAACAAATGTATTGTTGTTGTTGTTAAAGCTACATGATCTATTATTATTATTATTTTTTTTTATTAATAATACCATCTTACTCCAGGCTACTTTATGAAGTAGGAATAAAAAATAAAAATAATAAAAATAAATATAGTTAATTGAGTCATTTGAAGTAAGTCTTTATCTTTATGAGGTGTATTTTTTATTTTATTCATTAATAACTGTGTGTGTGTGTGTCTCAGGCGACGCTGCAGTTCTGTGTGGTGAAGCCTCTGATGGCCGTGATCACCGTCATCCTGCAGGCCTTCGGCAAATACAGAGACGGAGACTTCAAGTGTGTCTGTTCAGCTCACGAATCAAACACACAGAGACTGACAGACAGTAAATCACACATCTCTCTCTCTCTGTGTGTCTGTGTTTCAGCGCGGCCAGCGGTTATTTATACGTGACCATCATCTATAACGTCTCGGTCAGTCTCTCGCTCTACGCTCTCTTCCTCTTCTACTTCGCCGCTCGGGATCTGCTGGAGCCGTACGGACCCATGCTGAAGTTCCTCATGGTCAAATCCGTCATCTTCCTCTCCTTCTGGCAGGGTGAGTCTTCATCACCTCGTCTCATAATCTACACATTCTCTGACCGGACATCTGATTTCCCAAATAAAAATTGTGTTTGCTGTAGGGATGCTGTTGGCGATTCTGGAGAAATGTGGCACGATTCCTCGCATAAACTCTCCTGATGTCAGCGTGGGGGAGGGGACTGTTGCCGCCGGTTACCAGAACTTCATCATCTGCATCGAGATGTTCTTCGCCGCTCTGGCGCTCAGACACGCGTTCACTTACAAGGTCTACATGGACAAGAGACTCGACATCCAGGGTGACTGCGTTTGATAGTGTTTGCATGATTCGTTTAGACCAGATTCAGATTCACACACTCGATTCTGATTCTGTTGGGTATACTTCAGTCTCACACTTGTGAGATGCTTTCAGTTTTCACTAGCGTGCCGTCGAGAGCCTGTGAAAAGAGACTTATTTCAGTGAATTCTTCAATGTTTCTAACTGATCTTTCTCTTTTTTTCCCTCTCTATCTCATCATTCCTCATTCCTTGGTTTGTTTCCATTCTCAAATATTAATTTGAATGTGGATGTGCTGTCATTTTGTCTCTTTCGCTTGTTGTTTCTCTGTATTTTGTGTCCATCTCTGTCTCTCTCAGGTTGTGTTCCTGTCTATGGCCAGTACGGTAGGTTAACTCCGTTTTATGTTTTCACTGTCTTCATTTAAAGGTGCTGTATGTACGTTTTGACTCTACTAAAGCATACAAATACCATAGTATGTTAGCAGCTATTTAGGAAACAAGCTAAGTTAACATACTTGTTTATCTAAAATACAATGCTACAGTCAGTAATTCTCATTTGAAGATGTGCGTTCTGGGCCTGAATGTCAATCTTTGTTTTGGTTTGTAAAACCCGCCCACTGCCAGTTTACCCAGTTGTATCTCGCACCTCGGGTCGCCAGTTGCCGGAAAACACGTTGTATTTCATCTCAATCATTGTCTACTGTGCTCATGTTGGTGTCGTTAATCTGGAAACCTGTGTGTGGTCAAGTCTGAGGAGGAGTTTGCGATTGAAAAAACCCTCTCAATATTTTGAATTTGCACTGCAATACACAGTTCAACCACACGGTGTCAATCCTACATACAGCACCTTTAATGCATAGTTCTCCTTAATACAAATTCTATGAGTCTGTATAGGGAACCTTTCATTTTATTTAATTCATTATTTATTTAATTCACTCCTCACAAACTTTGCTCAGTAAACCTGTCTGTGTTTCAGGTCGCTGTGCTCCCATGAGCATCTCCAGCAGTCTGAAGGAGACGATGAATCCGGGCGACATGCTGCAGGATGCTATCCATAACTTCTCTCCGGCGTATCAGCAGTACACCCAGCAGAGCCGCTCCAAGCCCCTGAGCCGCTCTAACAGCTGCAGCAACGAGAAAACTCTGCTGCTCAGCTCCGACGACGAGTTCTGATGCGCTCGCGCTCACTTACAAACAGTGAGATGATGATCACGATGCCTACATAGACAGCATGTTTAGGCAGCATCAGGGCTTCCAGACAGAACGCAGCAAAACTACTCTATGCTACCTTGTGTTACATCATTGTGGACAAAATATGGAGAGAGAATCCTTTAACCAAGTGGTTCTCAAACCTTTTTAATGAACTTACCACCTTTAAACAAATCAGAGCACAAATCATTCTATTAACAGAAGAGGAAGAATGTTCTTTCAAAGTTACGAACTTAACGAACTAACAAAATGTTAGCACAAAAGCATTTGTTCATCATTCATTGTTCACAGAACATGAAATGATTTAATTGGAAGTTTGTGTAACATTTTTAAATGTTACAACTCGTTCCGGAACGTTCAGAGAACGTTCTTATAATGTGTCTACAAAGATAAAGCCTAATATTTCCCAAAGTCACATAACCAAGAGAAAACCTTTTTTAAAAACTAGGCATTCATGACAAACTCATAACTTAAGAAAATTAGCTAAATATAATCAAAAATACAGCCGATTTTGAGTAATATCATATTTTGATCAATTTCAATAACCCAGTAGTTCATATAAATCATGAAATCCAATCTTTTTTCCCATCATTCTTCTATAAGCAAATCGTTGTTTCAAGTAATACCTGCATACATTCGACACCGACTCAAAACAATGTAGTATTCATGCCAGACCAGTGTGTGGCGCTGTAATTCTGCCAGAGATACACTCAAATTGGAGAAGAAGCATATAAACCTTGCGTGCTGTATATAAACCCAACACAACGACAAGATGAACATGGAACAATACTCTCATTACATGATTTATTAACCCTACTACATTATTTATTAAGGTTAGCTAATAAAAATACAGTCGTTCATTGTTCATGTTGTTGTTGCTGTCACGTGATGTAGTGTCTGAATAGGAACCCGGTTTATAAAAATAGCTCAGGCTCCCGAAACTGCTGTCTGTGTAGAGCGTCTCAAATCACTCACTAATGAGGGTGTATAGCTGTAGTAGATGTGAAAGAGTGAGACAGACTGGAGGATGATTAGGAATCATAATGACGTGCCATATAAACACAAACGCTCCTCTCGGCACTTTCTACATGTATATCTGAGGGTAACGTTAAGATTTATTTACATCAAGTATCTAGATTATAAACTGCTGCATCATAAACTCCAGGAGGAACTAGTTCATGACTGAAATGCCTTATTAAACATCTGTTCCTCTCATGTGGTTCACACTGGATTGAGAACTTTACCATAGTAGATAGCTGCATATCTTGAATGAATCAGTTTGATGTCTCTCAGTTTTCTTTTCGCTCTTGAATGTTTTCCTGCTGTTTTATTCTGACTGAAATCTCTGATGTAAAGATGAGTGAAGTACAGATGGGACTCAGATTAAACCTCACAGATGTTTGAAAGCAGCTGTGTGTAGCTTCTTCAGATAACTCTGACTCTTTCGTTTGAGCGTCTTTTGTTATTTTTTTTCTCCCCCAAACAATCTCTATTTAAGCATTTTGAATGAACCTGCCAAGAAAACTAAATGATATTGTTTTAACATAATCCTCTTCTTGGTGAAGCTTCTGTTTTCACAGTTTATAACATGACATATATATTATTACTCTACCAGTATAAAGTTTTTCAACAGTAAGATGTATTATAAAGACGTCTGCTCACCCTGCATTTATTTGATCCAACGTGGTCCACAGCAAAAAACAGTAATATTGTGAAATGGATTTACTATTTACAACAATGGCTTTCTTTTTGAATGTATTGTAAAATATTATTTTTTTATGTGATTTCAAAGCTGATTTTTTAGCATCATTACTCCAGGCACACGATCCTTCAGAAATCATTCAAATATTCTGACTAGAATGTTCTAATATGATGTATTATTATTATTATTATTATTATTATTATTATTATTATTATTATTATTGTTGAAAATAGCAGAGTAGATATTTTTCAGGTTATTTGATGAATAGGAAGTTTAGAAGTTTGGCTTCTTTATATGTATATTTTTTTTTGTTATAAAAACGTATATACATGCATGCGTGAGGAGTGAGGAGATAAAGATGATAGAGTGAGGAGCATACAGTTATTGTTAAATGTTTGTCTGGAAGAAATGAACGAGGAAACTGCAGGCGGGAGCAAACAGAACAAACGGAATACAAGGTCAAAGTCAAAGATAAAGAATCTGAGCCTACAGGAACAGGTAACCCCTATAAAAGTTATGGCTGGAGTTGAAAAACAAGAATTGTTGGAGTTGATCCACTCGATTATGAAGGAATAAATTGCTGTTGCGCTGACCACACTTCAACCACAACTGAATTCTCTCACATTTCTCAGAAATGAGGGTTATGAGCTGTGGAGTGCCACAGGGGAGTTGTTTGGGGCCACTTTTATTTTCAACATTTACTAATGATTTACCTTTAGTTTCAAACAATGCTTCCATTGCTATCTACGCAGATGATTCTACCATATATTCATCAGCGTTTACGTCAATGTATGCTTATTTTGTAAAAATGTATATGTAATAGTGATATTGACCACAGGAAGAACAGCACTCATATGTATACGAGATAGCTGATTGTTGGATCAATAAACAACAACAACAACAACATTTCTATTTCTTCCCAAAACACACACACACAAAAGTTTACATAATATATGTTTGTGTCCTGTGTATATTATTTCTATAGTAAATACACAAACGCATGTATATATTTCAGAAAAAAATAGGCTATGCCTATATATTAAATACATTTATTTATTATCTAAATTATATTATTATAAATATAGAGTAAATATTTTCTAAATAAATACTGTATGTTTTGTATTTATATATACATAATAAATATACACAGAACACATCATGCAAACAAAAGTAAAATATAAAGCAGTTATTTGACTCCAGCAGAGTTTCTGAAAAGACCTGACTTTAAAAAAGAGATTAAGGTTAAGCATGTGTGTTTTTGTGTTAAAGTAAGTGATCCCCTGATGATTGTTCTGCTGGGGAAATGTGTGAGAAAACAAACTTCACATTAAGACGAGCAGTGTTTGACAGTGGAGCTCCTCCAGATGTTCTAGAGAGAGTCAAGACTGAGCATAAGAAAATAGTTACTGTTTTCTTTAGCTTGATCATAAAAACAAGGAATGGGGCTCTATAATGTTGCAGTGATTAGAGAACATCCTTAGAGAAAACAGTGAAGAATATACAGATGATACAGAGGGATCATCATTTGATGAAGATTGGAGCAGATCTTTTACTTCACTCAGAATAAAGGAGAAAAAGGAAGATTTGGATGCAGACGGTGATGGAGAATCAGACTCATACTAAGAAAAGGAAGTAAAAGGTTTTCTTCATAATATACCAAAAATATCCAATTGTTAATATTCCTGCTTTTGTAATTACATATTCAGTTGTGTTCTGATACCAGGGGTCTCATATATCAACCTTGCGTACGCACAAAAACTTTGCGTACGCCAGCTTTCACGCTCACGGTCGGATGTACTAACAGTGAAATTAACGCAAAAATGTGCGTTCCTCCAAGCCAATTTCATGTCTGGCATACGTTCATTTCTCATTGTTTTTGTCTGTTCGCGACTCTTACAGGCAATGAAGTGAAGTTGCAAACATTACACAACAAATTGTTCTACAAGTCTATCGCACCACCACCTGTGGGAAGTATTACAATTAATTTGCAATTTATAAAATAATTGACATATATTGACACACGAGCCTTGTGGGAATATCATATAAATTATGCAATTAAATGAGAACATATAAAAGCATAACGATATGCAAATTGATACAACCCTAAGTCTATGGCAATGGCAGCTTTGGCCTTATTAGAGGACATTGCTAATGGCAGAATCCGCCGAGAATGAGTTTTTAGGGACCACAATGATTTTCTGGCCCAGGATGATGACTGGCTTATCAGCCGTTTCAGATTTCCAAGGGCTATCCTCTTGGAGCTCTGTGCTGAGTTGGGTCCGAATCTAGAGAAAGAGACAATGAGAATCCACGCAATACCCGTTCCCTTGCAGGTGCTGACAACACTTGGTTTCCTGGCAACTGGTTCTTTCCAAAGGTATATAAGGTATATAAGGTTCCCATATGATGCAGTTGACCAGCCAAACAGTAAAATGCAATTTACAGCGATAGCCGGTTTTCCTAATGTTATCGGAGCGATCGACTGCACACACATTGCTATAAAGGCGCCATCTGAAGAAGAATTTGCATATGTGAATCTGAAACATTTCCATTCAATAAATGTGCAGATAATATGTGATGCACAAATGCGCCTAACAAATATTGTGGCAAGGTGGCCTGGGTCAACCCATGATCCATACATCCTTACAAACAGCATGGTTGGGATGAGGCTCCAAGCTGGCAGGATGCGTGATGGGTGGCTTCTTGGTAAGTGAGGCATTTAAAGTTATGATTCTATCTAATTTTAGTATTGTTTATTTATTTTTTTGCATTTAATTATTGAATAACCCTTCAGGAGACCGCGGTTATCCACTGAAGACGTGGCTTTTAACCCCCCTCACCAACCCACAAACTGACCGAGAGCGCAGTGATGGTGCCCATTCTCGCACTCGTTCAGTTGTAGAGCGGGCGATTGGGCATCTGAAATGTCGGTGGCGCTGCCTTGACAGGACTGGGGGGGATGTTGTTATACCGCCCTGACAAGGTGTGACACATTGTGCTGGCCTGTGGTGTGCTGCACAATGTCGCGCACAGGCATGGCATACCACTTGGTGAGGTGGCAGCACCGCCAGATGACCCCGACCCAGGACCAATGTATGTGCAGCCCAACCAACAAGCCGTTCAGACCCGCCAACATGTGATTGCAACAATATAAATGGTAATCAGAGACAAAGTTCACTTTTTGACCAATTCCTTTAATAAGTGGCTTATGTCTGTGAGTGCGTCAGTGATACTTTTCAGGTGACTGTTAATTTCTCCGATGGCCATAACGATTTGCTGTTGTGACTCCAAAACAGCATGTGTCAAGACGCGGTCAGATGGACGGGCGTCAGCACTGGGGGGAGCACTGGAAGCGCTGGGTACAGTGGGCGCTGGCTGCTCAGGAGGGGCGGACTCCGAGTGCCCCTCCTGAGCAGTGGATGTTTCGGCTGTTGCACCATATAAGTCTAAATAAACAGGCACATGTTGACAGTAATTTAAGTCCGTTCCATTTTTAAGGGGCACACACATTTGCAATAAATGAAATGGATCCGTAAAATCTCTGGTGTACTTTTGGTCCGCTACACTGCATGCATTGGACAATGAAATAGGTACGCTATATCTACCAAAGTAAAAACAAATGAGAAATTGGTTACCTTCGTGGCAGTCCTGTAGTAAACTGGAGTCTCCCACAGCAGCAGATACTACTCCAGAGAGTAAAGTGTCACCCATAATTGAGGCAACTCTCTGCTTAAAGGGTGTAAGTTCATCGACCCCTTTACCACTGCCTGTCCTGCCCACACTTTGTCGGTGCGCAGCAGTTCTCCGTTTAACGGCCACCTTTATATCAGACCATTTCTTTTTAAGCTCATTTACAGTGCGACTTTCAGATCCGACTGCATTGACGGCTTCAGCCAAACTCTCCCATTCATATTTTTTCTTTTTGTTATTAATTCCGGAGGACAGAGTTCCATATAAAATATTTTTCTAGTCTCTACCTCCGATAGTAGCACCTCCAATTCACTTTCTGTAAAGTTTCGTTTCTAGTCGCTTGCTTTAATTAGGGGAGGAGACTGGGTGGGGTGTTGTGCTCGTGCACGTGTTCTCAAATTTACGTTAATTGGGATGTACAAAGAGAATATGCGTGGAACCCTTTGTACGCAGAGATTCATACATCTGTTTTTTTTGTGCGTACACACATTTACAGATTTGTCCGTACGCAATGTTTTAGTATGAATTCAACGCAAGTCTTTGTACATGAGGCCCCAGGTTACTGAATATTAGAAACTTGTGTAACATTCAGCTGTTTTGAGTGGCACTGGCGGTTTTACATTGCCATTCGCTGCAATTGAAGGCCTAGCAGAATTAGACAGGCACTTTAGTTCAATACAGTTCATTCAGGGAAAGAATTAGAGAAAAACAGACAGTGCTTAAACGCTGACAAAATTTTGAGCTGGAAAGTGATGGGCAGCAGACAAGACTCTCGTCCTGAGAATAATTAAGTGAAAAACATTCCTGAGGGAGTGGGACAAACTGTATGTGGAGAATGAATGTATCCTACATCACAAAAGGAAGTACTAGGTGTCAACTTGTGCTCCCTAAAGTATACCATGCTTCAATCTTTACTGCACCATGAGATGGGCCATTTGGGTAAAGAGATTTTGATCAGGGAACTCCCCTTACGAAAAAAGACATTTATTCAAACTTAAGTTTAAAAAGTATGCTTTTAGTTTACTTTTTATGTACTTCTCAGAAATGGGCTTTATGTTCTTCTCAGAAATATACTTAAAATGACATTTTGAAATGACATACTTACAAAAAGTCTAAATATGTTTGAGCTATACTTGTGCTCCTAAAATCTGTGATTTCATTATTATACAGTAGATGGCGCTAGTACACATCTTCGGTACATAATTTACAAAAAACACAAGTGAAGAAGAAAAAGAAACAGATACTAACACATGTAACATGATCATCTGATATGAAACAGCATAAAAACTGTAACGTTTTGGAATAAAATGTTGACTGATGAAGAGGTAGTAATTTCAGTCAAGTTTTGGGGAGTTGATCGACTCCATCTATGTTTTGATCATCATTCTGAATCCACTTTATAGACTATGTTGAAAGCTTTGGCTCGCACTGGACCGATAGTGGAAAAGCAGCTACTGACCAGACTCAACCCTGCTTAGCTTCAGTGGGCAGCCAGTCTTGTGCTGCAGGGTGATATGGCTGTGGTCTAAAACAACAACAAAAACATGTATTACATTATGAAGAAAACAGAACTGCTGCTCGCATAGACGAGTTTTGACATGCTCCCATACAACAACACATGCTTTTCCATTCTTGTCATGTATGTAATGCTGTCTGTCTATCTTATCTAAGAGATCCTACTCATCACAAACACATAGGCAGAGATTCCTTGATGAAAGAGATTTTTTTTTTTTTTTTTTTACATGATTAAGTTTCCAAGCAATGGGGGAGAGAAAAATATATCTAAAGATGAAAAGCATATCTTAAAAAAGCCATGAAAACAAAATAATATGTTGAAAATGTTTTATACGTATCGAACTGACAA
The DNA here is from genome assembly GCF_003368295.1 of Carassius auratus. Lineage (NCBI taxonomy): Eukaryota > Metazoa > Chordata > Actinopteri > Cypriniformes > Cyprinidae > Carassius > Carassius auratus. The sequence goes on along the minus strand of NW_020524079.1, from coordinate 13,224 downwards.
AAGATTTGAGTAATTTAAAGAATAGAAGAATTCGGTCAGATAAAGGCATAGTAAGCAAGGTTTTTGTCGAACAATATAGTTTTATAAAAAGGCCAGCTATAAAAAAAAAGATCCACTGTTGAGCAGCAAGAAGGTATTTGAAGCCTAGCATAGAGTGAGTGACAGAAGGATCAATGTTCCTCTCATGAATGAGACACACAAAGAACCTCTGACTGCAAACGGAGAAGCTTCAGTCCTGCTTATCTGATGATTACTGAACACTAACTATATCCCACGAAAAGTACAAATAAACGATTTAAAGAAAATAAGAAATGAACACTTCATTATGGTTATAGGACATTTAATGATGTGGAATTGACCAATGACTTTCATGTGTGTAAGTTCCCTCCTTAACGGGAGGAGTCTATCTGATCATACATAAAGAGAGTGTCTGAATCTGACCAGTTAAAGAAAGCTGCTCACATCTCAGCGCAGAACGAACTCAACTCACCAGTAAGCTAAACTGAAGGTATAACAGAAAAAGGTAAGTGAAGAATCACGCTAGAATGAATTTACAAATGGAGTTTCTAAGACTAAAATATAAATCAGTAAATAAATAACATTAGCTAGCTATTTTTCAGCCTGTGCATTTAAGACATTTAGTGCAAAGTTATTTTTATTCTTTTTGTTTTGTCGGCATGTCAGCAGCTTTTAATATGTGGGACTTCACAAACAGTAACTGTAACCTCTCTGACTGGTTCCCCCCTCATCTGATTGTTTTCAGTATGGATCCAGTGGGAGTCAATGTGATAGAAACGGCAGCTCTTGGAAGACCCTTCCAGCTGGGCATGTTATATGACTGCAGAAAGGATGCACTAATACCAGGTACCACAAAATAAACTTCTTAAAAATTTGACTCATGGAGAAATAGTCTAATGTCATGCCAAATAAGAGGTGTATATTGTTGTGTTATAAAGCACAAGAAACAATGCAAATCAGATTAGTGTAGAGTGTGTTTAAATTAAATTTAAATTAAATATAAAATGTATGCATTTAGGAGAAGCGACTTACAGTGAATTCAGACTAACAATTTTTACCTATCATTTGTTCCCAGGGAATCGAACCCCTAACCTTGCGCTTGCTTGCTTGCTAACAATGCTCTTCCACTTGAGCTACAGGAACGCTTAAATTTAAATTAAGTTTAAATTAGAAAACATTATGTCTCTCATATGTTATTGTGGGGGGGGGGGGATTATTTTGTGTTCTTCTGTTTGTGGAAACTTATAGTACAAATATACATTACTCTACATGCTCTAAGTGTGCAATGATTTGTTCCTCATTTCTCTCTTTATTAAATTTTTCTGTTTTATGCAACTTTTGTTAGAAGTTGCATTTTCTGAAAATGCTTTTATATTATGTAGTATCTCAGAAGCAGAAACATTTTCACTTCCATGATCTTTACATTTACATTTAATCATTTAGCAGATGCTTTTATCCAAAGCGACTTACAAATGAGAACAATAGGGAGTCACGTGATGTGCTCGAGGTAGTTGGTCGTACCCAGGAGAGCTATCTAGAAACCACCTAATATATGTTGAAATAAACACTGAAACATTGCCCAAATAGTCTACCTGATACCCGTGTGCAACGCGAAACTATGAGCGTCGACCATGTTTTAAACTAATATATATGCTCCAAATATTGATGAACACTTGTTTATACAAAATATTTTCCTTCAAATTGCTCAATCATCAGGCTCACTCTTGGTAGGTGGGGACTTTAACTTTTGTCTTGACAATGTACTTGTAGATCTTCAACCAGACAATTGCCTGTTTCTAAAGAAGCTCAATCTACTACTGCTTTTATGAAAGATTTAAATCTAACTGATGTTTGGAGGGATGAACATCCACAAGATAGAAATTACTTTTTTTATTCACATCCTCATGATACACACACTTGTATAGATTATTTTTTTGTTATCCACCCAACTTTTATATTGTGTGATGGAGGTTGAATGTCTTCCTCGTTTATTGAGTGACCACTCTCCCCTTGTAATTTCATTGTCCATCCCAGAGAAAATAGGATGAACTTATAGTTGGAGGTTAAATCCCATTCGTCTTAGACAATCGCAATTCCAAAAATGTATTAGAGAACAAATCGATATTTTAACATCTACGAATAGACCTTATTGTTCCAATAGCTTCATATTATGGGACACTTTAACGGCTTATCTTAGGGGCCATTGTATTGCATATACTAAGGAGTTAATCTAATAAAAAAAATCCAAATTGAATGAGCTAGAGTCCAAAATCTTAGCACTTGAAAAAATATACCATAAGGATCAGAATAAGGATGCTTATAGGGAGTAACTTAATTGAAAAACGGAGTATAATTAAATGAACACCTACCAGGCAGAGAGGGCTATTATTAGTTCTAATCAGTGTTAATTTCGTTGACTAAATATTTTCGTCATTATTTTCGTCACGAATATATTTTTGCTGACGAAAACGAAACGAAAACTAAAATAGAAGGCACTGATGGAGACTAAAACTATGACTAAATTGATTGACATTATCGTCAACGAATAAAGGACGCGACGAAAATAGACTGTGACGAAAATCAAATCAGCAGACGGGAGAGATGCGAGGAATGAGCAAAAGAACCGGCAAAACAGAACAGACTGCATGAGAGAAGAGAACCAATCAGAGCCTGACTTATTGAGACGTGAAGCGAAGGTTTTCAGTTTTTATGAGCTCCCGGGAAGTCGGCATTCGAAGAGGTGATAGGGACTTTAAGCAACAGCCTCTGGTGGAACGGCAACGCCATTCTGGCGTTGTATTGCGCCTGCGCGAATTTAACTGCTACTTTGTGACGTTCTAATTTAACGGTCTACTACGGGAGAACAGCTGATTTGCCGGAGTCGCTACAACGTGAGAGGTTAAGTAAATAAATGTTATGTTTTTAGACTTATTTACATCATACAATATTAAAAACTCCTCTTCTGACAAAAGATTGTCATTTAACGCCAAAAGCAATCCTTCTCTTGCTTTTTTAAATTATATATTTTTTTGGATCTCAATAAATGAATTAATGCTGCGTTGCGCTGTTCTGTTTTACCGTTGCTTAGTGACTTTTACGTTCTTGGCTACAGCGGTGTGACGGCAAACTTCCGGTCGCTGTAGCCGTTCCATTCGCAGCTGTTGCTTAAAGTCCCTACTGTCTAATAGAGGTGTGCGATACCGCTAGATTTGGTATCGATCCGATACCAAGTAAATACAGGGCCAGTATCGCCGATACCGATACCAATATCGATACTTTTTAATAATTAAGGTGGATGCGTCTTCAACCTAAATCTAAATGAATTTTCATGACTTTTAATTTGTTTTTGTGATTTGCATTTTGGGTTATTAATCAGTACTACGAAAGCTTTTGTTCAGAAACAACTTTTGGTTACTTCTGATTTATTTAAATAAACAAAGTTACAAAATGATTACTTCACAAATATAAAAAATGTAAAAACAAATTCTCTTTTCAAGTAGCATGTTAATAAAAAAATGTTTCTCCTCTTGTGCACTTCTTTTCAGGATTGTTTTCTTAAAGTCACAACGTTTTACTTCACAATGTAAAACAAATTCTCCTTATACAAAATTCCTGAAGCCGACATCTTCCACTATGGAAAGAGGCTGCAGGTCCTTCACAATCATTTCTGATAGGCGCCTTGTAATATCCACTGCTCTTGGAGAATCAGTTATTGATAAAATAATAAAAAATAATTAATTCTGGTGCACATCTAGGTGAAGTTTAAATATAGAAACTAGTATCCCTTTCACAGCTAACACAAAAAGGGTAGATCGGCCTGAAAATACAGCCATACAACGCTCTTCTTTCTCTCCGCCTCTGACTGACTGCTGTTAGAAATGCGCGGCTGAGCGGTGCGCGCGCCTGACTGCTGGTGGTAGCGCTAGTGGTGAGTCACGTGACGGTACAACACAGGAGAGGGGGCGGAGAGCAGTGTCGAGCACGAGCAGCACTCTTAGAGCTTGCTCTGCTCTGTGACAGCAGCAGCATTTTGACAAACACGGCCAGGTGGCAAAACGAGAGAAACTGAAACTTAAGTATCGATATTTTCCCGTTGGTATCGATCAATACCGATACCAACGTTGGTATCGATATTATCGATATTAGTATCGATCTGCCCACCTCTACTGTCTAAAAGAGCGACAAAATGTCCACAGCTCACTTCACGTTTGACGACGAACAAAACAAAACAAAGTGTAAAGCACGCAGAGCGCTCATTCGTGGCAAGAACACAACCAATTTGAAAAGACATTTACAGACGAGCCACCCGGACATTTTCTCAAATGTAATTTTACAACGATGTTCTTTTGTTTATTGAGCTAAGCAAAATTGGAATAGTGCAGTGCGTAGATGTTGTAGCATTAAATATTACGAACTGAAAAGTACTGTAAAATAGCCCCTTCTTCAAATTAGATGCGAGCACAATACTAATACGTAATATTATGATAAATACATTTGATTAATACTAATGTTTAGTATATTTTATAATGTTCTACTTGTTGACAATATCACAAATATTTCTATATTAGTCATGTGAAACGTGAATGTTCACATCCTATCATTATACATACAAATCTAGCAATATTGTAGTATTTAAAACATACAATATTGCTAGACAAATGAATACCTTATAAAATCTTGTTACTTTTTTTATCCACCTAGCTGCCAACTTATTAAATATTTACTTTAAATGTATGCACTCCTTGTTCAGCTCAGCTGTAAGCTTTAAGGTCCTGGACCTAACGTTATTTTTCTTTTATTGATGGTCAATTGGCAGCTAGTTATTGTTTACATTATCATGACAGTGTTTGTTGCTGCATAAAAGCTTTTGAATCGAAATAAAGACACAGTTGTGTTGAAATAAAGTTGAATTTGTGTTTTATATATTTTGGTTAAGTTTGTTTCCTATACCAGCTGTAAAAAATTGTCTAGTAAATCTGTTATTGATTTTAGTCTTATTTTAGTCGACTAAAATACCAAGCAATTTTAGTCGACTAAAGTAAGACTAAAATTAAAACAAATCAGATGACTAAAACTTGACTAAAACTAAAAAGAATTATAGTCAAAAGACTAAGACTAAAACTAAATTAAAATTTAGTGTCAAAATTAACACTGGTTCTAATCAGCATTATTATGAGCTTGGCGAGAAAGCTCATAAAGTTTTGGCCTGGCAATTAAAACGTGATGAACAGAAATTAACAATATATGCTATAAATACAGGTAACATGGAAACATACATTCCTGTGGAGAAATTAATGATGCATTTAAGCAATATTACATAGAGTTGTATACTTCTCAGGCAAGTACAGATAGTACACAAATGGATTCTTCCTTATCCTCAATTCACTTACCATGTCTTTCAGAGGAAGACATGCTTAATCTGGATCAACCTTTTTCTGCCTCTGAGTTAATAATAATTCCTTACATTTATATAGCGCTTTTTCTAGGCACTCAAAGCGCTTTACATAGACAGGGGGTATCTCCTCATCCACCACCAGTGTGCAGCATCCACCTGGATGATGCGACGGCAGCCATATAGCGCCAGCATGGTGCGCGTCGAGTGGTCATATCTTTTTGAAGTGCTTAAAAAAATTGGATTTGGAGCTGCATATATTGACCTAATTTATTCACATCATAAATCCCCTAAAGCAAAAATAGTTACTAATGGAATCACTTCTGCTACATTTCCCTTGTACAGAGAATGTAGGAACGGATGCCCCCTAAGCCCAGCTCTCTTTGCACTGGCTATCGAACCTCTAGCTGAGGCTATTAGATGCAACCCTGATATAAAGGGCTTTGTACAGTAATTGGTCCTGAAATGCAGAAAATATCATTATTTGCAGATGATATTCTTTTATTTATAACTGACCCTATAGACTCTTTGTTGAATCCACAGAATGTGTAACAATTATATAGCACTTTCTCTGGATATTAAGTTAATATTGACAAGAGTGTCATTTTGCCATTATCAGGGTTCGACTACACTGCACTGGACGACTTTTCCTTTAAGTGCTCTCCTACTGGAATTAATTATTTGGGTATTCAGGTATATGGTAACTTAAAGAATCTCTATAAACCTTTAAGATGTATTATTGGGCAGCCCAATCCAGGTACTTAGCTCAGATGTTTGCTAACACCCCCTTTCCCTCTTGGCTTAATATGGAAAAATCTGAGATAAAAGAAGAATATCGTGCCAATATTTTATATACATGGGATAACAAACTGATTAAAACAAGAACTAATAATCCCATGATTGTACATTTAGTTCAGACTTGGTATAAACTGCGGTCTCTGATGGGACAGGATAGTTTTCTTTCCCCTAAAACACCTTTACCGGGAATAGATTGCTACCTATGTGTCATCAAAACAAAAATGTTAAGATATTGTGACGATCGTGTATCCAGAGAGACACAGGGAGAGCGAGAGATCCAATTGCAGATGTCTTTATTATAGGGTAATCCAAATCGTAGTCAGGACCAGGCAAAGGTCAACACCAAAAAGACAGTCCAAAATAAACAAACAAAAGAAAGGAACAGGAAAGGGAACTCGGGAAACGAGAGGACTCGGAGGACAAGCAGACTGGGAAGAATCTCGGGGAACGAGAATGCTGGAAACATGAAGGGTAAGGACTACATACAAACAACAGGAAAAGACTGGTATTTATAGGGAGGCTAGTGACAATAAAGTGACTGCACCTGGTGCAATTAATAGGAGTGCAATTACTGTAATGACAGGACAAGACCAGAGGAATTCAGGTGCCTCCACATCCGTGCGTCCGAACCAGACGCCCCCCAGGGCGGAGCAGAAGACCACCACATCCGTGCGGGCGAACCAGACGCCCCCAGGGCGGAGCAGAAGACCACCACATCTGAGCGTCTGAACCAGACGCCCCCCAGGGTGGAGCAGAAGACCACCACATCCGTGCGGCCGAAACCGACGCCCCCCAGGGCCGAAGACCACCACCTCCATGTGGCCGAATAAACAGGAGGATAAGTCTGGTTGGGCATGTCTGAAACAAAAAACATGAACAAGTTAAGGGTAGCCTCCGTGGCCACAGCAGGATCAGTTGGGTGCTCAGAGAGTTCAACTGAGACGTGAGAGTCTCTGGAAGTTCCGCAGAAGCAAGGAGAGACTCTGGTAGATCCTCAGATATGTGGAGAGACTCTGGTAGTTCATCAAAGATGTGGAGAGGCTCTGATAATTTAGCAGAAACGTGGGGAGTCTCTGGTAGTTCATCAGAGATGTGGAGAGGCTCTGATAATTTAGCAGAAACGTGGGGAGGCTCTGGTAGTTCATCAGAGACGTGGAGAGGCTCTAGTAGTTCCACAGAGAAATGACGAGAATTTGATACTCCCATGGTGTTTCCTTGTTCATGAAGATCATTGGTGACTTGCCTTTGTTCATGAAGATCACTGGTGACTTGAATTCTCCCATGAAGAACCCCGGTGACTTGACTCGGTCCTTGAAGATCACCGGTGACTTGACTCTGTCCCTGAAGATCACCGGTGCCTTGACTCTGTCCTTGAAGATCACTGGTGACTTGACTCTGTCCCTGAAGATCACCAGTGACTTGACTCTGTCCCTGAAGATCACCAGTGACTTGACTCTGTCCTTAAAGATCACCAGTGACTTGACTCTGTCCTTAAAGATCACCAGTGACTTGACTCTGTCCTTGAAGATCACCAGTGACTTGACTTGACTCTGGAAGGTCAACGGAGACTAGCCCTGACTCTGGAAGGTCAATGGTGACTAGTCCTGGCTCTGGAAGGTCAATGGTGACTAGCCCTGGCTCAGGAAGGTCGATGGTGACTAACCCTGACTCTGGAGGGTCCACGAGTACCTGACTCGACTCTGGAAGGTCAACAGGAACTAGCCATGACTCTGGAAGGTCAACGGTGACTAACCCTGACTCTGGAAGGTCGACGGTGACTTGCGTTGATTCTGGAGGGTCCACGAGCATCTGACTCAACTCTGGAAGGTTCACGAGCACCTGACTCAACTCTGGAAAATCAACGGGCACCTGACTCGACTCTGGAGGGTCAACGGGAACCTGAGTTGACTCTGGAGGGTCAACAGGAGCCTGACTTGACTCTGGAGGGTCAACGAGAACCTGACTCGACTCTGGAGGGGGTCAACTGTGACTGCCATCTTGTGCAGAGGCGCTGGACAAGCGGCCATCTTGTGCCATGACTCTGGACTGGCAGCCATCTTGGGCAGTGGTGCTGGGCCGGCGGCCAACTTGTGCTGTGGTGCTGGGCTGGTGGCCATCTTGCGCCGTGACGCTGGACTGGCGACCACCTTGTGCTGTGGCGCTGGGCTGGCGACCACCTTGTGTTGTGGCACTGGGCTGGTGGTCCTTCTGTTTGTAGACCCCAGTCTAGAATCGGCCATCCCACCGGGAGAGACAGGAGTGGCTGGGGTATCCTGCGGAAGCCGATGTTGTAGGTAGAACATGAAATCCCAGAAATGAAAAGCATCCAAATGATCCATTTCCATACGAGGCACCGGGTCATCCAGACCGGTCGTGAAAATGTCTTTTAGGGCCGCATCATTATATCCCATACCATCCGCCAGGGTCCAGAAACACTTGTGCCATAGCACCCACCTCATTGCCTTCTTGGTGGAGGGTGGTCAATTTGACATATCTTGCCCTTTGTTCCACCATACTGACTGGGGAACAGGTATGAAGTCCCACACCGCTGGATCTCGACATTGATGGAGTCCTTCTGTTCCGATCAGAGACCCAGGGAAACACAGGAGATGAGAGATCCAAGCACAGTGTGGTTTAATGGGTAATCCAAATCAGAATCCAACAAGCAGGGTCAAAACCAGAAATCAATCCAAAACGAACAAACACTAGGGACAGGAACAGGAATCGAACTGGAAACAGGAACTAGAACTAGAACTCGGAAGACGAGGAAACTCGGAAGGCGAGGAAACTGGGTGACAGAAAGGGACTACATGAAGACAACAGAAAAAGACTGGTTAATATAGGCAGGATAATGACTATCAAGTAAAGACACCTGAGTGCAATTAACAGGAGTACAATTACTGTGATGAAGGGACAAGGCTTTATGGGAATTGTAGTTCCTATGGTGAGGTGCCTATGGGGAAGTGAGAACACTAGTGGAGACTCAGGGAAACAGAGACCAGACAGCGTGACATTTTTACACCTGCGTCACTACACTCCACCTAGATTACATACATTTAACAACTGTATTTGACCCCACTGCTTCAAATGTGGCACAGAGTGTGGGGGGGGGGCATTTTGCATTCCACCTGATTGTGTCTAAGGTTAAGGTGTTCTGGGTACAAGTATGTGATAGTATTTCACAATCTGTGAAATTTACTTTCCAATGGATCCAGAGATTATGTTTATTAGGCAATTTTACCAACTCTAACCTCCGAAATAGACAAGCTATTAAGCTTACTGAAATGTTGTTAATAATAGCTAAAAAATGTATTGCTTTAAAATGGAAAACAGACACTGATGTGCCAAATGGATTGTGGTTGTCGGAGATTTGCAGCTGTGTACCTGTAGAGAAAGATCACATATTCAGTGAGAAGCAGGGGTGAATTATTTTATAAAATCTGGAAACCCTTTTTACATGATATAAATATAGTACCACATGACTTAATTAGATTGTTTTTATCTCCAGGGTTTTTTTATATGAAAGACAGGAAAAGAAAGAATGAAAAGTGCTAGTATTAGTTGGTTAAGTGCTGGAGAAAAAGATGAGTTTTCAGACGTTTCTTGAAAATGAGTAAAGACTCAGCTGTATGAATGGAGATTGGGTGGTCATTCCACCAGCTGGGCACAGTCCAGGAAAAGGTCCATGAGAGTGTTTGTGAACTTCTTTGGGATGGCACCACAAGGCATCATTCACTTGCAGAGTGCCAACTTATTGAGGGCACATAAGATTGAACTAGTGAGTTTAGTTATGTTGGTGCTCTGCCAGTGGTCGTCTTGTAGGCAAGCATCAGTACCTTGAATTTGATACGAGCGGCTACTGGTAGCCAGTGTAACCTGATGTGGAGAGGAGAAGTTGGGTGGCTTGCTCTGAAAGGAAGGGTCTAATCTTCCTAATGTTGTATAAGGCAAATCTGCAGGACTGGGTCGTTGTAGCAATACGGTCTGTGAAGCTTAACTGATGATCCATCACCTGTCCTGGAAGGAGTTATGGTTGAAGAACCCAGCTGTATAGAGAAGTTGTGATTAAATGATGGGTTTGCTGGAACCACCAGGAGTTCTGTCTTAGTAAGATTGAGCTGAAGGTGATGGTCATTCATCCAGCTGGAAATGTCACCCAGACAAGCTGAAATGTGAGCAGCTACTATCAGGTGATCTGGTTGGAATGAGAACTAGAGTTGGGTGTCATCAGCATAGCAGTGACAAAAAAAGCTATGCTTCTGCATGACAGATCCTAATGATGTCATGTAGATAGAAAAGAGAAGTGGTCCAAGTACTGAGCCTTAAGGAACCCCAGTAGCAAGATCTTGTGACTTAGAAACATCACCCCTCCAAAAGACGCTTAAGGATCTATCGGAGTGGTAGGACTTAAAACACAGGAGTGCAGTTCCAGAGATGCCCATCTTTCTGAGGATGGACAGGAGAATCTGGTGATTAATGGTGTCAAAAGCAGCAGACAGGTCCAGTAAGATGAGTACTGAGGATTTTGAAGTCCGTCTTGCCAGTCGCAGGGCTTCAGTATTCAGGATCAAGTGGACAAGCAGTAGGATGATTGGACAGGATAAGTTTGCAAACGTCCATCTCTGAGAGTGGAGAGAAGGAGGAGAGAGAGTGATGCATTGGTCATTGTGAAGTTATCCTCAGTCTGGCGGTGTGGAGAATTGGTCACTGATGGTTCTTGTCTTTTGTGAAGAAAACTGCAAAGTCCTCCAGCTGTAAGAGTCAATGGAGGAGGAGGTAGAGGCGGAATAAGAAGAGAAGAGAACGTTTTGAGAGTGTCCAAGCATCACAACAGTTGTTTCATTTTGTTGTTGGTAGTAGTATGTTTTAGCAGTGAAGACATTTGCCAGCGAAGGAAGAGAGGACTCACACTGAGGTCGGTAGAGATTCTTGATTTATGCCATTTCCTCTCTGCAGCCCCGAGTTTTAGAGCGATGTTCACTGAGAACCCTCAGACAGCCAGGGGGAAGATGGGGTGGTGTGTGCTGGTCTAGACGACAGTGGGCAAAAATTGTCCAAGCAAGAGGTTAGAGTGGAGCAAAGAGTGTCCGTAGCACTTTTTGTGTCCAGAGCTGAAAACTGAGAGAGTGAAAGAAGTGAGGATGAAACCACAGAAGATAGGCGAGATGGAGAGAGTGAACGTAGGTTCTGTCGAAAGTGAACTGCATTGGAGTGTGTGCCACTGTCAGAAGTAACTGCTAGGTTAGCAGTAATGAGGAAAGTGTCTGAGGTGTGTAGTGGAGCAACTGAAAGAAGTGTCCACGGAGCAACAGTGCGTGTAGATGAAGTCCAGTTGCTGATTTTGTGAGTCGCTGTAGTAGACACTCGCTTGAGATCAAATGAGGTGAGCAGAGTGTGGAAGTCAGCAGCCTGGGGTATTATCTAGGTGGATGTTGAAGTCACCAAGCAGATACCAGAGGAGTACCATTTTCAGGAAAGTTTGATAGCAGCACATTCCAATTCCTCCAAGAAGTTTCCTAATTGACCTGGGGGACGATAAATGACCACAAAGTGGATTTTAACAGGGTGGGTTACAGTAATGGCATGTGATTCAAATGAACCGTTACCTGTAGGTAATGGTTGAATATCAAATTTCCATTTCTATTGATATAAGGAGACCAGTACCTACAACCCTCCCCAGTCATACAAGGAGTGTGGGAACAAGTGAAATTATTTTAGAGGGCTGTGGGAGTGGCAATGTCTTCAGGTTTGATCCAAGTCTCAGTCAGTGCCATGAGGTTGAGTAGCAATAGAAGAAATTAAGTCTGCTTTGTTAACAGCAGACTGGCATGTTCCAGAGACCAACTGGAAAAGAGAGCATAGTAGTAGAGGTCCGAGGGACAGACCATAGATTTGTCGTATAGGCCTTCCTTCGACGTACATTGCCGTGCTCACCAAGTGTTAGTAGTGATAATAGAGATCTGAAAGCACATAGTTACTACAAGTGGACTTAAATAAGTATTTGAGAACAAGCCTATACCAAAAGTAAAGAAAGGGGAGAAAAAAAAGTCACGCAGGTAGAGTCGCGTCTTCAACACGAGGGCTGCAGACCGAAACTGGGCAGTCCCATGATAGGCAAATACAAAACCAAGGGCCAATTCAGCACCTATTACCAGTGTAAGATACACAGTATTTAAACCAAACTTTCCAAGCAACGACGATCACACAGTAGTCTAATGAGATAACGAGGCAAAACACTTACAAGCTGCTGTCCTTTTCTGTTGGCTCCAATGTTTCTTCTGACAAGGGATTCAAAACAGCTAATTAAGTACTTTCACTGGCTTTCTTTAACTTCACTGAATCAGTAACTTCAGTAACCTGCAGAGTTATAGATGAGAAATGTTTTTTCTAATAAATTCAATGTTGAACGTTAAAGCACCTTTTTCTTTTACAGGAATCAGACTTTGGAATAAAGAGCAACTGCAGCAGAATATTTACACTTGTCCTCAAATTAATACAGCATTCAATGTCACAGCTTCAGACTCCTTTCAGGACAAATCGAAATTGCTAATATTTGATGGTGGACTTAAACTGAGTTTTTAGGTGATCTCATCCATGTAGTGGAGCAGCAAAGTATCTAAGAGACACAAAAACATCTTTCAAACAGCAGAGACTTACGCTACATTATCATTCAACAGCCGATTTGAAGAATTGACTTTGAACTATTTTGCCTTTTAGAGATATGGCTGATGATGATCTTGATATAGCCACACCATGTGGTGACAGCAATCCTATATGGAGCAGACGCCTGCTTTGTGTTTGACAGAGAAGTTTCTTCAGATGAGGACAAAAGCAAAGTAGAAGGAGAAGTAAAAGTGGCTCTTAAGAAACTGCAGGGTGCTGTTTCAATAGATGCAAATGCTAATCTAAATATGGATCACAGTCAGAAAACTGCAGTCAAAAAATTCACATGTACATTTTATGGCGACTTTCAGCTGCCATCTAACCCAGCGTCTTTTGAAGATGCTTTGAAAGTT
>NW_020524078.1:0-65365 GCF_003368295.1 Carassius auratus | reverse complement strand
AAATTATGTGTCACCTGCTATTTCATTTCTGTTCCCTTCTTTTGTTTGAGTCTGTGCCAGTTGTTGGAATATTCTTGACAACATGGTTGATGTTCAAATAGTGTGCAAGGTTTTTTTCTCACTTTATCAAATAAAGCACTTATAGATTTACTTGTCAACAAATAGAGCAGAATACCCACCACACATATATCAAGACTTGTATGACAAACAGATGAAGATGGATAGGAAGCTGCAAAGGTTACTTGGTCATAGTAAAGTCAGATGATTGTCTTAAACACCAGTGAATTAAATAATAGTAGTTCAAATATGGAGAACTTTTCATATTTGTAATTGAAAATAGGATATTATTAAAAGAGGAGGCTGTTCGACTTATAAGCATAGCACTGCACTGAATCTTATTTCTCATGTCAGTGCAAGCAGGTTTCTAATACCTGGAGAAAGCTGTTTGTCATTCATATTTGTCTCAATGGCTGTGTCCCCTGTAAGACCCTGCAGTGCTAGCTTTACAAAATTACACCACAATGTCATTTTTTCATATTTAAACCAAAGTACATAAAAGCCTGTGGAAAATAAAGTAGGAGCATTAGTCTGCAATACTATTTCATTGGTCATGACTGCTATAAATCAAAGTGACAAGTCACACTGTATTGGAGTAAAGCATGGTACACTATACTGACCTTAGAACAGATCTGATTCAATAGCCGAACGCTGAACACACTGCTGCTCATTTCTTTCAAGGTGGACACATGCTGCTGTGACAGTGATGTCAGCTGCTGATAGGATATGTTCCCTGGAAAATGGTATTATATATATCACAGTGTCCATTTCTCTTATGTTGACAGAGTTTCCATCCAGTTCAATTACAGTATTTTCCAAATTGGTTACATTTTCAATTCAACTGGAGTCATGATAGCAAACACATCAAATGCATTTGAGGCAACATATTAAATTGTAACATAATAATGATACGAATAGAGTATTAATGGCCATTATTCTGATGACGTAAAATGGTTGCACTTTGTGTGCTACTGCCGCTACCTGTTGCTGTTTTTACTGCAACACAACTCTGAATAGACAACTCTGAAAATAAAATACTGATATGATGACTACAGCTGTCGAAAAAATTTACATGTGGTGATGGATATTAGTATAGGCTTAAACCAAATGCCGTACCTTCGATTTTTTTTTCCCCACAAGGAGTCAAAACGCCCGAATCTCAGGGGAAATCTGTGCTGAGAAACTCCTCCAGCGGCCGCAGCATCATGATTAGCATCGGCATGTTTACATCCCTAACAGGATGGCATAGCGTTTCTTGTCTCAGCCGTTTCTAAGCTGTTTCAGAGGCTGAGGTCTACTAAAAGATTCAAAGGCATCAGGGCTAAAAGTGGAGAGAAAAAAGCGGGTCTTAAAGAAGTTTTATTCGTCCATATGCAACTTCCCATTCTTTTCTCCTCTTCTTATCGCTAAGAAATCTGTGATGTCTTATATTGCTTCTCTTGTTGTCCTGCGACTGAAAATTTCAACCAAAAGCCACACAATGTGGTGTTGTATCAGTATTGTATTTTTTGAGTTGTTTATTCTGAGTTGTGTCATGGTAAAAAGCACCAGTAGCTCACCGAGTGCAACCATTTGCGTCATCTACGCAGAATGTACTGTGCACAATGCACATAAAATAATTGCGCCTCCCATATTGTAAAAACAATCAAAAAATTTTTTTTTTTAAATAACATACATCTTTCATGGGTTTTCTACTACATATTTAATCATTTTTGTTATGTTAAGCTGTGGTGCATGTGATTTTCTGGATCACCATCTTTGATTTTAGGAATAAATTATGGGTAATGTTAGGTTTAGTGGTAGGGATTGGGTTAAGTCAAAATTTTTGGACAATAATGTCGATCCAGGATCATCAAATTATGTCGATCCAGGAACATGTCCAACTTGTCAAAATCACGGCGACCATTAAGCTATACGTGTCCTAATACCCGGAGATCCCTTTAACCGTGAAGAAGGGATATTTGACAGATCTTCATGAAGTTAGCTTCTCAATCACTCTCTCTCTTATTGAAATTCATGAACTCGCTTTTCCAGGCGATTTTAATAATGGTTTAAGAAATCATTTGCAATGTACCAACCATTCTGACAGACACTGTGATCATCTGGTGAATCACTGTCAGTGTCAGCAGATAAAAGCAGATTATTACAGTCAATTGTTCAGTACTTTCCTGAGCAAAAAAAAAAAAAAAAAAAATGCTTGCTTGGATTGATTTAGCCTTAAGTCTATGAATTCCTAAGCAGAAAAAAAGGATGAATAAAAATCCAGCGGAAATGGCTTGCTTCCTAATTAAGATCTCATTTCAGTGCCCCAAAGCATTATTATCTTTTTTGCTACTGTGTCCTGAAATGTTTTGTTGTTTGAAAATTCAAGTGTATTCACTATTTCAAAAGGTTTATTTTTTTATTTTTTTTTATCTTTTATTATCATTATTAATTAGTATTTTATTATAATTATTATTTTCTGTGTTTTACTAATATTAATTCAGTACTAATATTTATTCTAATATTAAATGTTCACCTCAGTTATATCCAAAATGAGGACTGTGTAAAGTTGTTTGTGCAGACATGAGATATATATTCACAGCCGTTGAGTGTAGGCATCCCATAAAAGTCAATACAATGACAAATGTGTGATTCAGCTTAATCATATATTTTAGCCCCAGCAGCAGTCAGTGAAGGGTGGGGTGGTGAGCCTGCTGTTACAGTGTTACATTGCTTTCTCTGATGAAAAAAATGGTATGAAACTGTACAAGATGTATTGGTTATTATTGAGAAAGCCTTTGTTTGGCAGTCAACAAAGGTCGTTTATGCAGCTGTCTGACATGCCCAAACATGCCTTATAAGAAAAAGATTTGTTCACTCATTACATGCTCATCGTTTTAAGAAAAAAAAAAACAATTCTGATATTAACTTTTTCCTAATTTCTCATTGATGTTTATACTTTATTTCTTCTGCACAGAAGGTAACATCAATTCATTTCATACACTGCGGCACTCTTTTAAGAGAGGGCATTGCTTAAAGTGCACTCATTCACTGATGATCTCCAGTGGAGCCATTCATGTTCTGCGTCATCTGACATTAACCACAATTTAGTCTAAACAGCACTTAAACAAATATAGCAGCTCAGGGAATTTAGGACCATAGACCTGCAGTGTGTGTAGGATTTTGCTAGCTCTCAGGTGGCTGATGTTTGAGGACTTTATAATTGAATTTTATTTTATTTTATTTTATTTCAATATTTTATTCAGACTGAAATAAGGACTTCTTAAGACAAAATTATTATTTTTTGTTTTTAAATGAGGACTTCCTGTAGAGATACGTCACATTTCATGTGTCAGAACATTTTTACAAGGTGCTTTATACCTCTGATTTCTTCAAACCATGATAATGCATTAAAAGAATAGATACATTTCACAGACCAATTTGCCTCAACTCTAAAAAACGCTCTACACTGTTTGTTTGCCAAAGCACAAAGCGGTTTGTAACATTTGGGATTTTAGTAAGCTCATTGCACCAGCATGTAGCTTGACAGTACATGAAGGTTTGGTCTAATTAAACGCTAAAGCTCTTGTTTCAAAGGTCAATTTTCCTGGCTGATCTGCTTCGCTGGGCACTGATTAGATGTCTTTTGTCTGCAAAACCTCCGCAGTAACACCCCCTTTTCGCTGCTTTCCACGTCTTGACTGGACTCCTGAAATGAGTGGTGTAGGTGGCAGTGCCATTTCATCACTGCTCTGATGATGAAGCAGAGAGGTCTGAGAAGCGGTTGCCAATTGTAATGGTTAAAAGGAGAACTGAATTTTTGGGTCTCACCAGCTCTGGCCCACATGAGGGACCCATGTGGTTTGTTGCTATGGTGAACAATCATGGTGGAGATAGGAGTTGACAGGAGGAAGCACGGCTGTGGGCAATGAGACTGCCACAGTAATTATAATCCACTCTCAGCAGTGAGGTGTGTAAAATGACAGATTGTGACAACTTTATATGTGAGCTTGACTGTGCAATAATAATGTGTAAGTAGGGAATTTTTCGATAGGCTGCATGCATAAGAGGCACTACAGAAACAGATATTCTGAAGGAAATATGCAAAGTCATGAACACTGCTGTAAAAAGCCAGTTATAACAAGAGCCTAGAAACTCTCCATAACTGCATCATTATGATTATTCTGTTTCAGATATTCTTGCTGGAAAAGACATGCCCTGGACCCCTGACACTCATAGACCATAGCGAGGTGTGTGTGTATGTGTGTGTGAGTCTGTATACAGTACATACCCTCACCTAAAGGATTATTAGGAACACCATACTAATACTGTGTTTGAGCCCTTTCACCTTCAGAACTGCCTTTATTCTTCATGGCATTGATTCAACAAGGTGCTGAAAGCATTCTTTAGAAATGTTGGCCCCATATTGATAGGATAGCATCTTGCAGGTGATGGAGATTTGTGGGATGCACATCTAGGCATGAAGCCCCCGTTCCACTACATCCCAAAGATACTCTATTGGGTTGAGATCTCGTGACTGTGGGGGTCATTTTAGTACAGTGAACTCTTTGTCATGTTCAAGAAACCAATCTGAAATGATTCGAGCTTTGTGACATGGTGCATTATCCTGCTGGAAGTAGTCCTCAGAGGATGGGTACATGGATGTCATAAAGGGATGGACATGGTCAGAAACAATGCTCAGGTAGGCCGTGGCGTTTAAACGATGCCCAATTGGCACTAAGGGGCCTAAAGTGTGCCAAGAAAACATCCCACCAGCAGCCAGCCCAGTGGTAACAAGGCATGATGGATCCATGTTCTCATTCTGTTTACGCCAAATTCTGACTCTACCATCTGAATGTCTCAACAGAAATCGAGACTCATCAGATGAGGCAACATTTTTCCAGTCTGCAACTGTCCAATTTTGGTGAGCTCGTGCAAATTGTAGCCTCTTTTTCCTATTTGTAGTGGAGATGAGTGGTACCTGGTGGGGTCCTCTGCTGATGTAGCCCATCCGCCTCTGTTGTGGCTTCACAAATGCTTTGCTGCATACCTCTGCTGTAACTAGTGGTTATTACAGTCAAAGTTGCTCTTCTATCAGCTTGAATCAGTCGGCCCATTCTCCTCTGACCGCCAGCATCAACAAAGCATTTTCGCCCACAGGAATGCTGCATACTGGATGTTTTTCCCTTTTCACACCATTTTTTGTAAACCCTAGAAATGGTTGTGTGTGAAAATCCCAGTAAGTGAGCAGATTGTGAAACACTCAGACCGGCCCGACTGGCACCAACAACCATGCCACGCTCAAAATTGCTTAAATCACCTTTCTTTCCCATTCTGACATTCAGTTTGGAGTTCAGGAGATTGTCTTGACCAGGACCACAACCCTAAATGCACTGAAGCATCTGCCATGTGATTGGTTGATTAGATAATTGCATTAATGAGAAATTGAACAGGTGTTTCTAATAATACTTTAGGTGAGTGTATATATGTATATATATGACCCTGGACCACAAAACCAGTATGTCGCTGGGGTATATTTTTTAGTAATAGCCCCCAAAAAATTGTATGGGTCAAAATTATAGATTCTTCTTTTATGCCAAAAATCATTAGGAAATTAAGTAAATATCATGTTCCATGAAGAAATTTTGTAAATTTCCTACTCTTAATATATCAAAATATCGTAATATTTGATTAGTAATATGAAGTGCTAAGAATTCATTTGGACAAATTCAAAGGCAATTTTCTGAGTATTTAGATTTTTTTCTGAACCCTCAGATTACAGATTTATTAAATAGTTGTATCTTGGGCAAATATTGTCTGAACCTAATAAACCATACATCAATGGGAAGCTTATTTATTTTCGAGAAATTGACACTTAAGACTGGTTTTGTGGTCCAGGGTCACAAATATTGTTGTGTGTATGTGTAATATAGGGGTGCACATAAGTTTTTCAGTTCTCATGAGAGCACATAGAGATTTGGATCGGTGCTTACATTACACACAGAGTCAGAATTGGGCACAACACCAGCACATAGCCTAGGTTTATGCTTACAGTTTGAATTGGAAATGTTATTGTTATGATCCCGGCCTGTGTTCCCCTGTTACACTCTTATTTTAAAATGTACTTCCCCAGTGTTTCTGTGTTCCCTTTCTGTGCTCACTAGTTCTAGCCTGCTTGTCAGCCTTGTTATCCTGTGTATACTCCTGTGTTTGCTTTGTTCATTGTCAGTTGGTTCTTTGTAGATGCTCTTGTCCTGGGGGTATTCTAGAAAGCAGGTTATGTGATATGCATAAAATGGACATTGAACAGAAGAAGAAAGAAGCAGTATGGCCAGAAATTGTTTTATTATTTACTTATCATTTGAAAAAGTGTAATGGCTAACTTTGATCACACGAGGCACCTTCTGTGAATCATACTATGGCAGTGACAGTTATAGTTTACATTTTACAATAAAAAAAGAGCGCAAATTTCGGAATAATTTCTGGTCACTGCAAGTTAAGATTAGGTAAAAAAAAAAAAAGCATGATTAGGCATACGCAACAGTTAAAATGTTATTTTTTGTTGAAATCTAGAAACCATAGAAAGAAAACCTTATTCATTAAAATATATTTTTTACCTTTATTCATTAAAAAGCGTTATATCATCGTCATGTGCAGCAGTCACAAGTCCCATTTCAAGTCTATTTTTTGATACTCTGAAGTCATAGAAAGAACATTTTATTTTCATTAAACAACAAGAATGTCTGGCATGTTAACCATGAACAGTGTTGGAAAGAGTACTGAAAAAATATATACAAGTCAAAATACCATTAAATTCCAAAAAATGTAGTGAGTAAAGGAAAATTACTTGTCTAAAAACTACTTGACTAGGATTAGCTTATATAAAAGTACTCATGAGTTAATCATAGTTCATTAGTTAATTTAATGGCTTGCTAAAAAACATCTCATTCCTATTTACAAACCTGTTTTAGGCTATAGAAAAAACTTATATTATATGATCTGCTTTGTAAAAAAAAAAAAAAAAAAACACAATTTAAGATATACTGTTATTGTACATCTAGCCTGTTATTTATAGGCTATGCTTTAATTCATTATGTTTAAAACAGTTTTATTTTTTTGTAATCAAATCCTATAATAAGAGTCCGATCTATCATGACACATAAGGAAATATGTGACAGAGATTACAAAACCATACAAATAAAGTATTTCTTTATTATATAAATCAGGGGTATTCAATTAAAGTTCAAAGGCACTGCCTTTATATTCTCTTCCAAGCAGAGGTCCAGACAGAAAACAAACAAAAAAACATTTATTGCAGTTTTCCTCCTGAAATCTATAATGTCTTAATATTTTAGCCTACTTAAAAGTATTATCTAAAAATAATGTTGCTACAATAATCAAAACGTTCTCATCTTCAGCAAAAAAGACAAATATAGCAATTTCAAAGTTTAATTTCCATCCTAGCCATCTAAAAACCAGATTTTACCAATTATAATTACGATTCTTTTGAAATGTTCTTAGTTTATTCTTAGTTATTATAATATTTTTTTGATTGCAGATTAATAATGCTAAATGTAGATTAGAAACGTCTTGTCACATCTGGTTTGAACAGTCAGAGTCATAGGTTATAGATAGATAAACAGATAGTATGAAAATAACTATCTTTGCAGCATTGTTGTTTTCTGCTGTGTTTTGTTGTTTCTGTAGATGTTAAAATAATCGCGGCATCCGCAGCTCTAACTTGAAGGAGAGAGAAAGCGCACGCAGCTGAAAGGTCTTGAATAAAGCTTGTTTGACTTTTGAAAAAAAAAACAAATACTAGAGGATATAGTGCTGAAAGATATTTAGCATAAACGACCCTGAACGCTTATTATATGACCTGCTCAGCTGCTCGGCTCGCGATATGGATGGATGAATATTGGTTTGCCTTTTATATCATTCCTATAAGTAGTTAAGGATAAAATACTCTAATTGCTTTTAAAGTTTTCACAAGTCCTTTTCATCGAGTCGAGTCAAGTCAGGAGTCATTTCAGTCTATAAAAATGTGACCATCTCTGCTCCTACTCTTTCTTTGTTCGCATTTCTACAACTACTTACTGTCCGACAAAAATAAAGTTTGTAAGGAAAAGTAATGCATTAAACAGGGACGTATTTCTGAGGAAACTTTTTCAAGCGAGAATGCACACTCTCTTTTTTTTATATATTACTCCCTTTTATTGTTGTTGTGTGTTTTATGACCCTTTTATATGTACAGCACTTTGGTCAATTACTGTTGTTTTTAAATGTGCTTTAGAAATAAATTTAACTTGAAACTTTGCGGGGCTGCTGTGGTCTGGCCTAAAATCTTCTCTATCAACAGCATCCACAACTGAATGGGAAAAAAAGACCTTGAAAAATGTTTTTGTGTGAGTGAACTTGCTAAATAAAGGCAGATTCTATGAAATGGATTAAACAAAAAACATTTGTTTATTAACGAGCTGCAGATTTATTACAACACGCGCTGACAGAGATGCAGTATAATAATGCAATGGGTCATCAATAAGGTGCACACTGAATCTGGTCCTCCAATTTCAGTACATTAAGCCATGGTAAGCGCACAGAAAATATTACTTTTTAGCACACTTTGAATGGGACCATTTGTTAATTCATAAGGCTTATCATATTTTCTCATGATTAATCTTTGCAACGATTTCAAACAAAGTCGTCATAAAAACACAAAATGCTAAAATCATATGGAGTTAAAATGTAAGCAATGAATCTGCACCCACCAGTTGACTATACTGTATGCATGGTTACTTCCTGGTTTTAGATAAGACAGCTCAGTCATTTCCGGTCAACTGTTTCTTTAAATAATCTATTTACAATTTGAAGAAAAGTTTTGTTTGTCTAAAAGACCAAATGTCCAAGTATGCAGTTTCAGGAATGACTAACACATAAAAAATTATGCAATGAATCTGCTAAATTGTGCCGTGAGTCATTGCTATGATTGACAGTGATAAAGCAACAGAAAGGAAACATCTGATGAGCTGATGTCAAAAACACAGCTGTGCATTAAGTGATTCAGACTAAATTCAGACTAACAAAACTAAGCTGCAACAAGACTGGCTGAATATATTTAGCAGCTTCTACAGCTAAAGAAAAAACTTAAAAATGTAGTTCTTAAGATCTATTAAAAAATATTAATGCATTATCATTTAATTATTATACCAATATAATTAACTTCTTTAATTTGTAGTTAACTAGTTAAGTATTAAAATAATTTACCCTTCTAGGCTGTTGGTGTCTGGGCTTATTTTTTTAAAAAAAATTACACGAGACTTTGTGACTTCCTGCACTTGCCATAGTTTATACTTCAGTACAGTAAAAGTACTCAAATATATTACAATAGTGATTTCATTCTAAATCCAAAAGCAAGTGAATTTTACTGCACAGCTGTAGATTTGAGAATAATAATGTGTAACATGAAAAATAATGTGATATAGTTAATAATATATACAATATAGTTATTTAACAATAACATTGATAAAGGTGTGTCCTTGTCACCGCGTGACTCTCCCGGACAATCGAAAATGTGCAAAAAGGCGGGAGCTGGTTGCTGAAACCACGCCCACCTAGCTTGACGGCAGTGTCAGCAGTGGCAATCCACCTGTCACTCAAGTGGCCTAACCCTTATTTATGCAGAACTTTAAGACTTATATATATAATTTAAACTGATGAGTTATAAAAAAATTCACAAAAAGATGGTGTTCTGACAGTGAGCAGAGGGGCTGCCAGACAATAGCAGAGGAGGAGATAGGAGAGGATGGGCATTTGTGAGCCTCTTGGCTTTCAGACCAGAACTTAGGAACAAAAGCCCTCTCCTCTTTATTCGCAATGCCATACTCTGTTCACCCTAGACTGACGTCACGGCCCCCGGCTCTGCGGTGATCCTCAGCTCTATCACTATCTCTGGTGATGGCTCCTCGGCTGCAGAGCCTCTGGCTCTCCACCGACGGTGGGCCAGGCCTGCAGATCCTTGCAGTGGGGAGATGGTGGGCTGGGCTCTGGGTATGAAGTGGTAAGAGATGTTTCTGTGAGGGTCTCAAGAGTCTCTACTTGTATACTACAACATCAAATGATGCTTTCCCAGACTTTTACGAGCTGGCTTATCTTTATGCAGAAGTTCTAAAGAACACCCTATGCATATGGTCAATTAATCCACAAATATCTGCTCTCTGGTACAGTAGGTACGGTATGCACGGTATGTATGTTATTGTGAAATGTAATTATTATTTTAGGAATGCTTATTATTTTTCTATTCATTAAGCTATATGTTAGTTGTAAATGCTCATTTAATGCTGAGAGAATTTGCTTGCTTTTAGAACAGGCACAGTAGTACTGAACACCACAGTTTGAAGCACTGACTCTTACAGAGATCCATACTGAGTTTAGAGAGTATGCTTTGATTATGACACTACACGCACTTTTAGAAGATTTAAGAGTAAATTTATAACAAAGAAACCCACCCTGGAGAGAGCTGAGGGCAGTTTCCTATAGCTTACTGGTACATTCTGTGCTAAGTGCAGAGCAGGGAGCTTATAGACCGGCACACATCACCGTGAATCTAAATGAAGCAAATCCACAGGTGTGGAATGGTGTAAGGCTTCCTGCATGCATATGTGTGAAGGCATGGAGGAGCGGATGATTAATAGATGTAGATACAGTAAAGCTATGGGCTGTAAGTTGGTCAGTAGGCTTGTTGAATAAATATATATTCACTGAAACTGTAATATTTTCTGTTTGTCAAGATGTTATGGCATTAGGTATATAAATGAGCTTGTAGCTGTATGGAAGAGATTCAGATTACTTATTACTCTTTTGTCTTTTGAGACAAAATTGTATTAAAATATTATTTATGTTGCTTATTATTCAGAATGAGACGATAACAAGAATGTCAGAAATGTTTTCATGGTGCCACATTCTGCTAAGAACTCTAACACTAGTGCTCCATCTTGTGGCTGCGTACAGAAGCATAAATCAATAGGTCAATGTTTGGCTGGTTAGCATGGATGCTATATATATTTTTTTAAAATCAACATTTACAATTTAAGTTTATATTGAATTTTTTTGTAGTAAACCTTTTTTTTTTTCAGTGAGTGACTATTTGGAGGGTTCTAAGAAGCAGGGAAATGGTTTATTTCTTTAGCTAGTCTGCTGTCACATCACAGCTCAGCATCGTCGCTTGGGACTTGTGATGAAATCAATAATTCAGCAATGTCCGCATGTCAGGATGTTCTTTTACTGTGGGCTATGAAAAAATGACAATTCAAATTATGTGCGAGAAAACAGACCTTTGAGATGAATACAAAATGCTAACTGCTAGCTTTCACTAGGTATTGTAAACCTTCTTGGCATAAACACATTGGTATGAATATGTGATTTATTAATACCTAGTTATGTGTAAGTTCATTGGTATATTATGATAAAGCTTTTACTTGTTATTAATAAATTATAATTACATTTAGGTTCTATGATGATAAAAAAAAAAAAAAAGAATAATGAGTATATATATTTAAGGGTCTTGGATTCGATTTGTCATAATTTAGCAAGGGTGAAAAATAATGATTTTTTATTTTCCACTAGATGTCAGTGCAAATCCTTTCCTTGAACTCCACAGACTGTTGCATGTTTAATCAAGGAATACCAACTGGATGTTTTTCAAAAATAGATTTATGTATTTATATCTATGATTGATTAGATCTTTTTTTTTATATGGAAATATAGTGAATAGATGGTAAATACACACACATTTATATCAGTATGTGCAGCTCTGTATTGTTCTTCTCTCTGTTCTAATGTTTCCTCTCTGCAGTGTAGCGATAAGGCATCTCCTTTCATAGCTCATCAGTGTATGTAAGTACGACTACAATAGCAGAGCTGATGGCTGCACATGATGTGCTCCATAGGCTGACACTGTGTTCCATTTTGTTCTGCCTTTTTTTTGGCAGTAATTAGTGGCTTGTTGCTATGGTTGTGGGCTACAGTGTTGTAGTGCTTGTGTTATATGAGGCAGCCAGACGTGGCAAAGACGTCATCTCATTAGTATCAGTCGGCAACAATGGAAAGGCAGACAAACTCCCAGGCAAGCGTGCATAATCATTGCTAAGAAATGTCAAAAAGTAACCTGTAATTAGGCTGCTGTGTAATAGATGGGATTCTTTAGGTTCAAGCTCTGATTCAGTGATATGTAAGGAGAATTAGATGTGGTATTTGGTCCTGCAATTAAAGAATATGATGTGTCAGTGGGAACACAGAAATGGCATGTTTTGAAAAATATGAATTTAAACATTTGACTAAATTATCTCGCAAATGAAGTGTGACATGTCCTGTAATAAATGATTATTATGGTGGTTATTATAATGGTATTATAATAGTTGTCACAGTTTTGTTGTTATATAAACCTAAGACTAAATAATAATAATAATAATAATAATAATAAAACTAATAATAATAATAATTGAATTATCTAAAAAAAAATAAATAAAAAAAAAAATATATATATATATATAATATATATATATATATATATATATATATATATATATATATATATATATATATGATGTAAAATGTATTAAACTCAAAAAACTTATAAGAAAATGATAAATGTTGCCTTAGTAACTAACTGAAATAAAATAAGTTTAAGATGTTATAAAAACTAAAACTTAAACTATATAGAAGTAAAACAAAAACAAATAAAATGTAAAAAAACACATAACAAAATTACTAAAACCTAAACAAATATGTAAATTAAACACATAATATACATATATAATTTGAATTTTTAAGTTTTAGTAATTTTATGTGCTTACGTAATTTTTTTTATTACAATTTATTCCTAGCTTTCATTTATTTCCATTTCAGTTTTAGTATGTAATTAATATAAAACATTATTAAATACTATTATTGTATATTAATAGCATTAAAATAAGTTGCATATCAGTATTTGTATTTGTATTTTTTTTAACTAACCTCCTTACAGTGAAGCTGGGCTGGAACAGAGTATACTGTCTACCACAGGGTGCTAGAAATCTTTTTACATAAGCTCACTTAAGAAAAGACACATGGTAATATGCGCTTTTTAATGTTTGTGAATGTGAACTTTAAAATGCTGACATTAATTTTATCTAATGATAGTGCTGTCATTGTTGAAAATTAAAATCATATTTATTTATCTTTATCATGAACTGCACACTTAATAGTTCAGTAAAATAATCTGCTTTGCTTAATTTTTTATAAATTTTTTATATGATTATTTAATAGACTTTTGTTTTATTGTCATAAGCCGCGTTTCCACCGCAGGAACTTTATCCAGGAACTAGGGACTTTGGGCTGGTACTCTGTGTGTTTCACTGCAGGAACCAGGAACTAAATAAAATTCCGGATAAAAAAATTGCCCCTCAGAAAGTCCCTGCTGGCGAGGTAGTACTTTTTCAAAGTTCCGGAACTTTCAGGGGCGGGACTTGGGTGCAAAACATCCTGATTGGGTGAGTTCACGCAGCATTGGTCGAGTTCAACCACCATTTATTTGGATCATTTTCAAAGTATTACTGTTATTGTGTCATGAAATGTAATTTCGAGAAGGCAAGAATTAGGGCTGCACGATTCTGGATAAATTGAGAATCACGATTTTTTGATCTCATATAGAGATCACGATTTTCCTACGATTCTTTATTATTATTATTACTATTAACATTATCATTATCACAAGTATATAAATTAATTATTTTATTTTGCAAGGATTCTTTAAATTGATCAAGTGTGACAAAGACATTTATAACAAAATATTTCTATTACACACAATTATTGTTCTTCTGAACTTTCTATCAAAGAAACCTGAAAAAAAATCTACTCATCTGTTTTCAACATAATAATAATAATAATAATAATAATAATAATAATAATAATAATAATAATAATAATGTTTTTTTTGAACGGCAAAACAGCATATTAGAATGATTTCTGAAGATCATGTGACACTGAAGACTGGAGTAATGATGATGAAAATACAGCTGCACACCACAGAAATAAATTACATTTTAAAATACATTCAAGTGAAAGCAGTTATTTTAAATGGTAAATATTTCAAAACTTTACTGTTTTTGCTGTACTTTGGATCAGATAAATATAGTTTGGTGAGCAGAAGAGACTTTAAAAAAAACATTACACATCTTATGGTTCAAAAACTTTTGACTGGTAGTGTATATATAATATATTTAAAACCCCAGTTTTTTTTAATATTAGAATGATGAAAAAGTTGTTTAGATCACTGATTCAACGACTCACTCATAAACCTACTACACTTGTTTCATTTCTGGATGAATCAGCGTTTTTGAACGATTCTCTTGAATGAAAAATTAATTCATTGACAAATAAATTAAGACACTTGTCGCCACCTATTGGTGAAACAATGCAATCGACACAAACGTTATTTAAAGCGCAGTACTTTCAAAAGGGGATTTGTTATATTTTGATCGCTGCCATATAGACATCAATGTTTATATTTAAACTATAAACTTTATCCCAGTATTTCTACAGTATAACTGTAAGACAGATATAATACTGTGTAGTTGAAAAGACTGTTTGTGAAGATGTTTCTTAACCAAACATGGTAAGAGCTCTCTCTGTGTCAGCGGCAGTGCGCGCACGGATTTGAATGATCCGGTAAGACTTTGTCAAAGGTTTAACAGACTCGGGGAATCGTTGTCTTTTAGAAATGAGATCGAGAGGGTGTCTGAATCGAGATCGCGATCTTTTAACGATTAATCGTGCAGCTCTAGCAAGAATGTAGTTCTTCAAAACTCATAGACAGTAGTATACCTATTAAAAAATGTGTTTTGCCGATTTTGGAGATGATTAACTCCATGCGATCCGCGGGAGCTCAGAGCTCATGTATCTGCTAGGGGTGTGCACAGATAGTTGAAAATTTGAATATTCCTTCTGCTGTAATTATTCGGTAAATAAAAATTATATTCGAATTTCGCTATATTTTTGCTTGCCATAAAAAAATTCAATAAATTTAAAAAATCCACAGTAAAACCTAATTCGGTAACTTTTTGTGATTTTTCTACGGCATATTTGAAAATGTCTGTAAGCAAAAAAAATTTAATGAATAAAATGTATTAAATTTTATTTTATTCATAAAATTTCAATTTTATTCATAAATTTAATAAAATTAATGAATGAATAAGAACTGCAGTCTTTTACAGTGCTTTAAAAATGCTGTGGAGAATCACAGAAAAAGAACAAATTTAAGAACATTGTTGCATCTCTCAAGCAACGAATAAACACAGCTAACTTGGAGAATGCAGGGAAAAGTCTTCTTCTCGTGTCTTTTCTAGACCCTCAGCACAAACATCTCAGGTTCCTCGACAAAAACATGAGAGAAGTAAGAAAAAAAAAACTTTCTGAACATTATCAGAGCATTTTCATTATCAGAGTGGCACGGATGCAGATCGGGATTACCCGATCATGTTGACATGCCTGTGTTCCTTAACAAGAACATGTAAAACAACAGGGGAAAAAAAGCAAAAAAGATTTGCAGACAGTTTAAAAGTTTCCAAGTTAAATGTAGGCTACGTTCTGTACAACAGCCTAATTGCTTCAGGCTGCTTTATTTATGTTATGTTACCTTTTCTTTTTTTTTTGCTTTTAATCTGTACTTTTTAAATTGCAGTATCCAAGGCGAGCTGACTAATGTTATCAAGTACGCTGCTGTTTGCAGAATTACTGGATTTGCAACCTTCAGAGTTTGCATTCGAACTGTCAGATGATATCACTAAGGTAGATTCAATTTCAAAGCATTTTGCAAGAGTTTTCTGATACTAAAGATAGTGTCAAAAGTGATGCATGGCATCCCTGGAAACACATTCCCTATATCTGTGTATCTCAAAACGTAGATTATTGTGATTCTGAACATGCTTTACTTTTTTTTTAATATACCAATATGACACTGAGTCAGTATCCCTAAAGAAATGAACACAAAAAGAAAAATAAGTTTATTCAAAAATTTGAATTTACTCAGCCTAAGGCCTTCCAAGATTTAGCACTGCGTCACTTGCTCACCAATGGATCTTCTGCAGTGAATAGGTGTCATGAGAATAAGAGTATATATAGAATATATAGAGTCCAAAGTGCTGATAAAAACTTGACAGGTAATCCACATGATCCCAGACCATCAACTAACATCTTTTGAAGCTAAAAACTGTTTGTAATAAAGAAATTAATCAAGGCTTTTTAACTTAAAACAGTTGGAAAAAGTCTTGTCTGAATCAGGAAAGAAATTTGCAAAGATCAAGCACTGTTTGCAAGCCAAACTTTGTCGGAGAACTTTAATGTGAGAGGACAAACAGGAGATGGATTATGCTTTTGGCCAGAAGCAATGGTTCAAATGTAAACACCTTAATGACAGGTTCTTACAAACATGCAGCTTTTCACTTCACAGGACATTAACTGATCAACTGGAGTCGTGTGGATTACTTATGGATTATTGTGATGATTATTGTATCAGCTGTCCTGAGGGTAAGTAAATGTTTAGCATATGTTCATTTTTGGGTGGACTACTCCTGTAAAGGGTACATCAGATGCCCATTTTCCACAAGTTGGTATGATTCTTTAGGGTCTTCATGAAATGTCTTTAACATTTGGTTAACAATTTTGGTTAAAATTCCTTGTGGTCATGTAAAACAACGCCATTTTTTCACCTTGTCAAAAACAGCTCTGTTCACAGGTGGTCTTATTCAAATAGCTAGTTATCTATGTAGAAACCGACTGCAAATTGAAACATCTCGCTGGATGGCAGTATCAGACTCAGACAGCGCATAACAAACATGCTGTGAGTTTTCTTTTCAGCTTTTATGAGCTGGCAGACACACCAGAAACCTAACCGCATTCAAAAAAGGGAACATTTTATCCGATGTCCCCTTTAAGGAAAAATCTTGTATATACCCTTATGAAACAAAAAATATATTGCAGTATATTAGAAAATATCATGTAATATATTAGGCATATATTCTTATATATATTTATTTTTTCCAATATTTGTATATATTTTTTCAACATTTGTATATTTTGCAATATATTATATAATGTATGCATCATTAATATATTATTAAATGTATTCAAATATATAATATATTAGAAAATAAAAAGGGATAATAATATATTACAATATATGACAATATATTTTAAGAAATATATTGGTAAATATATTTTCCTTTCGTATGGGTAGTACACATTTGGATTCACATTGTTTAGTCATTTGCAGCTACAGTTATTATTAAGACAGATGGGATCTCTCCATGTGTACTGCTCATGATGACATTTTCAACTCCACATCATTTTCAATGCATGTGCATATTTCACGCTGGTGCTGGAGTGAAACTGGGGAATTTGTTGTAGGGCTGCAGTGATGCTGTATGAGTGCAGAAAGTAGTGGTGCAATGAGAGACAAGAATAACCTTGTGCCTTCTGGTTCCGCACCTGTGCTTTACATGACTGCTGCAGCTGTTGTGTTACGCTGCTCCTTTGATAAAATGGAAATTAACTTTCATTTAAAATGCTGAGTGTTCTGGACACTGGTAGGAGAGAGGAAAGCCAAGTACTGTTACATTTTCGGTTAGCTTTTATTTAACTACTAGAAATAGGATGGTAGCTGTGACCTAAATAAACTGAATCAGACTACTACTGTCACCAGTATGGACATTTGGTCGTGTTTTCTTGCCCCGTGTGCTCTTTGTGACCTAGTTTCTGTCTCCTGTTGATTGTCTCATGTGGTTCAGGTGTGTTTTGTTAATGATCCCATACGTAAGTTCATGTCTGTTCATTTTGTGTTGGTCGGGTCTACTAATCGTCATGTTTATATCCCTTGTTGATTATCCCTTGTGCTCAGATTTAAGTAATGTGGATTGTATAGAACATATTTTTATTGGACAATTTTGATGAGAAATGTTGTTCACATTGAATAAGAATGAGACTTCATATGAGAAAATCTGAGCACAGTTTGTGACATTCTTGTGAAAATCTAGAGCAGAAGTTTTCAGAGTTCAGGAGTTTCAGGGTGGTAGATCGAAGTCACATTGTCATCTTTAAGTATATTTACTCTAGAAAGTAAATATTTTACAGAAAATATTTTATAAATTTTATAATATTAGATTTGTTTAATAGTATAAGTGGGTCTCTGTACATAAATATACACTTCTGTTCAAAAGTTTGGGATCAATACAATTTATTTTGAATTTAATACTTTTATTCTGAAATTGATCAGAAGTGACAGTAAAGATATTTATAATGTTACAAAAGATTTTAAAAAAACTATGTATCTAGGTTTCTGCAAAAATATTAATCAGCGCAACCATTTTCAACATTGATAATATTAAGACTTTTTTTGAGCACCAAATCAGCATATTCAAATGATTTCTGAAAGCTCACTTGTTACTGAAAACTGGTGTGTTTAAAAGCTGCTTTTATATTTTAGAAAGAGTGTCACTTCCAGGAGATCATCATTTGGGGGTCTGCATCATCAAACATCTAAGAAACAAAAAAATTATGGCAAAGACTCAATTTCCTCTCAATTTAATCTCATTTATTCTAGAAGGAAAAACATTTACATTTAAAATATTTTTTTGTACATATTAGGGTTGTCAATCGATTAAAATATTTAATCACGATAAATCACATGATTGTCATGAATTAACTTGTGATTAATCACAATTTAATTGCACATTTTTATCTGTTCTAAATGTAACTGAAATTGATAATTTTCAAGTGTTTAATATTCTAATGACCAAGGGCATGGACAAATATGGATGTTTTATGCAAATGTATGTTTATTATTAGTGAAACCGTATTCAACATAGCACGAATTAAGATACAGATTTTCCCAAAACAAAGTTTTTAAAACCATTTTTTATATATTGAATCAAATTGTTATACTAATTTAAACAATTATTATAAATTATATTAATTAAATAACATAACTATATTTTACTGTCTTAATTGTTTAGCTTTTTATAATTCATTATCTTCTTATTGATCTACCAGTTCATATTTACAACTGCGTGTTTGCTGCATAAAAACATGGGTGAATGTTCCCAATTCTCTGAACAAAAACAACAGACAGGCTTATTGCAAATGCAAATTAATTCTTTGCTAGCAGATGACACTGTCGGAAATGGCAGAAATATAGTGGTTTCTCCAACTGTAAACAAAAAAACGCAGCAGCTGACTTTGAAAGCTGCAGCGCTCATATTTATTGTATGAAATCATCGCCTTTCAAAGTTTAATCGTTGCATTAAGCCATATCGCATTCTTCTCTTTCCTTCCCAAATTTAGGACCTCTTGAAATCAGCTTTCTTGTAGCTTTCTTGTTTAAGACTTTTTTTTAGCCTTAAAGGGGGGGTGAAATGCTATTTTATGCATACTGAGTTTTTTACACAGTTAAAGAGTTGGATTCCCATGCTAAACATGGACAAAGTTTCAAAAATTAAGTTGTACGTTTGAAGGAGTATTTTTGTTCCAAAAATACCTCTTCCGGTTGTCACAAGTTTCGGAAAGTTTTTTTCGAGTATGGCTCTGTGTGACGTTAGATGGAGCGGAATTTCCTTAAATGGGTCCTAAGGGCGCGTCTGCCGGAAGAGCGCGCGCTCCCGTATAGAAAAGCACTGAGAGCACAACAGACGTTCACTGATCAGAGCGAGAGACCGAATTGTCACAAAAGAAGTGTGTTTTTGGTTGCCAGGGCAAGACAACCCTGCACAGATTACGAAAAAAAAAAAAAAACAGCATTAAGGGACCAGTGGATGGAGTTTATTTTTACAGATCATCAACGGAGTTGTGCAAGTGTTTGTGTTTGTTTCCCTGTATTTCGAAGATGCTTGTTTTACAAACAAGGCCCAGTTTGACGCCGGATTTGCACATCGTTAATTTCTTAAGGATAATGCAGTCCCAACGAAAAAGGGTCACGATCGTGTGTTGGAACCGCATGCGGTGAGTAAAACTGCTTCAAATATTGTTGTTAATATTGTTAACTTAGCTATTGGCGCGTAAGCACATCAAGTAAACAACATGCGATGTTGTCATCAAACTGCACATTCCACATGTACAGCTTAAAAAAAAAAATACAAAAAAAAAGACGACATAAAGTGGAACTTAGTCATTTTCCAAAACCGCTAAGCAAATATATACAGTTTCAGTACATACCACATAGAGACGTTGTTGCTGGTGCTGCTCTTGTTAAATTTCAGCCTCTGGATCTGATTCTGGATCATAAATAAACGGCTGAATCTGACTGTAAGCCATGGTTTGTTTTGGATGTTTTTTTCCTCACTGTAATGTCACAGCTTCCAAACGCTCTCAACGCAAAAGCCTACTCGCGCTCATGATTCTTTAGCTCCGCCCACACGTCACCCCTCCAGCCACTCGTGTTTTTCCGGGAAAAATCGGTACAGACTATCTTTCTCTTATGAATATAATAAAACTAAAGACTTTTTGGAGTTATGAAGGATGCAGTACTACTCTATAGGTACTCAAGATTAACAGGATATTGAGTGAAAACGAGCATTTCACCCCCCTTTAAATATGATAAAACTAAATTGAAGACCTTTTAAGCCTTTTTAAGGACCCTGTGGAATCCCTGAAACAGAAAATGTGTGCTGCATTAATCGTGCATTAATAAAATGAGTGCGGTTAAAATTAATTTGCATACATGTGTGCATAGATGGAATATGGTGGAGATATGTAGATCTGGAATCAGATGATCTGTATATAGTCACCAGTGTGAGAACATTCTGCAGTACAGACACAAACGTGAGAGGCCCCACTACTGCATCACCCTTATCTGGCAATAAGAGTTCATGGCAGCATACTTGCCTTCAAGCTGTACACACTCATTCATTCATGTTATGTAAGTTCTGTTGCAGAACTGGGGTGAGTGCTTGTGCACTGTCATTAACCCTGAGGTTCTAGCCATTCGTGTGTCTCTCTTCTCCTTGTCTGAACTACTGCACTAAAGTATTTGAGAATTTTCATGTTGCTTGCCTTGTAAGATCCTGGCACTGCTTTAGCTTGGCAAAAATCGATTTCATTGGGTCTTTAGGATAAACAAATAGTTCAGAACAAATAGTACCTATAACCCTTGGCCACATTCAGAGAAATGTACCTCTAGTGTGGCTATGCAGGGTTTTAGTTTATTGGTCATACAGGTTTGGCATCATTCACTCATGACTGTGAGCAAATGATGACAGAATTGACATAAATCTTTCAAATGCAGTAGTGAATAGTCAGTTCATACTCAGTTCCCTTAGGAACATCTCTGGCTTATTAGCCTGTCATAGCTCTCTCTAGAGCTGAAGCATATTTCTAATCTGGGCATATCTGAAGCTCTGCTCCAAAAAATGAAGTAAATGAGGGAGCAGGTGATTTGGGACAAAGTATTGACCCCTTAGATATTAAATAGTTTTTGATACTAAATAGATTTTTCAATATATATATTTTTTTTATATTAAATCTGATAGTACATTTTTGTCCATAAATATCTGACTGTGTGAAAAAAGCTAAGAAGCCTTATAAAAGTCAAATTTATATTTTCTTTATGTCAGGAAAATGTAGTGATGTTTCTTTCTAAGATATTTATGTCTTAAGTTCATATATTGCATCATTGTCACGGTTTACATACTGTGTTGGAATGAGGTGCACAGAGATGAAGGAGATAAACAAATGGAACAATCTTTAATCTAAATAAAGTCTCCCACGGATATGAACACACATGTAGACTGGACGCAGGACTCTGGAAAACACAGGGCTTAAATTATATAACTAAACGAGGGAATTACAAAGACACACCTGGAATCAATAAACACAATAGGAACAGGAACAGGAAAGAAACCAAATATGGGCAGGTAACATGAGTGAAAACTAGGTCATGGGGAGCAGAACACGGCACAGACAGTCCATGTTCCTGACAATAATCTATTGTATCTGTTATCATTCTCATTCATTTCAGTGAAAGCTGTTCGGCTGTTATTCATTTTAATAGTAAATTATATTAAAGATAAAAATGATTTTGTTTAAAGCAAAACCTTTCAAGCAAAAAATATATTGAGATTGGTCTTGGGCTTTAACCATGACCTGGGCAAAATATCTACTAGGCTATAATATAATGAAATATTTAAATGTTTGAGACTTTTGACATTGACTATTTTGAATATTCATCAATGCAGAAAGATATCTTTTGTTGCCAGATGGTGTAGTTAATGCAGCCATGCTAACCTAACCTTGACCCTGTAGACATGTATTAGTCATCTAGACTAGACAGGGCACAGAATAATATAGAATGAAAGATTGTCTGTCTGTTATTTTTTTCATCCCTTACACCTCATATGTCTGTCTTTTTTATAGTGAGTCATCTGTGAATGAGATCTAAATGTCACCCTATAGATGGGTCTGTTCAGGCATGAGCTGTTATTTCCGTCATTGGGAATCGATGCAGACCATCAGCCAACATTTCTCATACTTCCTCTTTGCCATTCACCCTCACTTTTTTTCTTCACCACATAAAGATTTAGTCCTCCGTTTGGAATAAAGACTCCTCTGTTTATATAGAGCCTTCTCTACAAACCCAGCAAGCCATCTGGGATTTCCAGCCACTGCTAATGCAACCTCAATTAGATGTCAGTAAATATTTATCTTCACAATGTGGCTGTAATCACAAAAGGTCTATATCTCATTGAGAACCGCTGCCTTATGAATGGTTTTTAATGAAAAGGTCATCAGATTGTTTTTAAATTAGAACTGATGGCTTATACTTCTATGATCTAGTTTTTGCCTGAATCTCCGAGCTATTGACATAAAAAGAGGAGACAGAAAGCCTTGAAGAATTTCATGGAGTTTTAGTTTCATTTTGTATTGGTTTCCTGTGATTTTAATGTAATTTTGTGAACCTACGTCTCTGAGCTCATTAAAGAAAAAGCAGCCTTAGAGCAACTGGAACATAAGTTCATCCCCAATTAAAATGGAAAACCTTGGGATTGGTTTAAAATAGTGGGCAGAAGCAGGAATATATAATGTAATCAAAAGGGACGTCAGGATGCAGAGTCATTTCACTAGCACTCAAGATGAGCATGAGAGACTCTTTAACTTCGTATATGTCTTCTGTCTTTCTGCACAGTAAACATCCTATTTTAAATAATTTGTTCACAGGTCCAATAACTTATTTTTACATTATACATTAGTAGAACCACAATTGGGAAAAATCACAGACCTTTCCTCTGATTTGACAAGTATTTTGTTTAAGGCCCTGCCTTGTCCAATTTTTTTGTTTTATTATACAGTTTTACATATTTTACTGTTATTCTTCTGTTGCTTTTAAAAGTGGTATAAGTCCATAAGTTCATAAAACTTCAAAAATATAATTTTAACTTGAATATAGCATGTTTAAAGCAATCCTATTACTTTTAAATGTTGACCCTTCCTAAAAAGAAACCTTTAGCAAAACCAAATTCAAAGAAGAAAGTAAAATAGGTCAAATTTAATAATAATAAAGATTTTGTGACTTCTGCATCAGTTTGGTTAAAAGCAATATTTATGCTAATGTTTTTTTTTTCCTGCCATTTGATACAGTCAAGATAGCATAAGACACTGTGATGCACACATAATTGTCAATGACAGTGTCATTTGATCAAAATAAAAAAGAAAGATCTTACACGCACATATGCGCCCACACACAAAGCAGTGTAGGTTTATGTTCATTCATCAACAACTGTTGGCACCCCATGTCCTGCATGGCTGATGGAGTCTCTGCATTATTAACAAAGCTCTTCATACTCTGGCTCCGCAGCTGCCCGCATGCTGGCCTTGGCAACATTAGCAAGCCCCATGTTACACAGAGACCCCCTGTCATGGCTATTCTCAACACTGACTCACTACAGTGCATCAAAACAGCCAATTTCTACTTTGCATTTATGCAAGTGTCACACTTTATTGACTCTTTTTGGAAATTTGTCAATCAGGGTAGCAGTGTGCGTTCACTGTTAGCACAGCTTGATGGTGGACTTCATAATTTTAGGCATGCTGGCCGTAGGTTTAGCTAATGGATCTGCCCAGGCGATGAGCTCAGTACAGTGTGATTTCAGACGGCTTGCAGCACCATCAAATATTTACCAGCCATGCTGCTTTTCCACCTGCTCTCCCTCTGCTGGAGCAGCATCATCCCACCATTTTCACTGTTTTTGACTGGTGCTCGGATGAATGTTGACCTCGGCTCCCCTGCAGGAACTGTTTGCAGGTCTCTGATGAACAGTTTTGGCCACTGAGTAGGATATGATAGTATACATTTCTTTTTTGAGCACCAGATGAAAGCAGGACAGATGTTTGTCTTATCTGTGCTTCTGTTCTTTTGTGTGAAAGCAAAACTAGCAGCGACTGTCCTCCTTTCAGAGTCATATAATAATATGCTTTCATGTGGCCCAAGTTAATAATTAATTTATTAAATAATTAAATAACTGCTCTGATATGAGTTCCTTTTTTGAGTTAAATCAATTATATACATTTGTATAAGTGTTCATGGTCTCCCAATCTGATAACCGGGAATACAAAGCTGTCTTTGGGAAATTGTTTTTTTCTTTATGATCAGAGCTCCTAAGACAAGTAAACTGAACAAGAGAGATTAAAACCACAGATTCACTCTATATTTCCTGAACATGCTGCATTGTAACATTTCAGTCTATAAGACATACTTGGATAGTTTGCAATATCCAGCTCTAAACTGATGCCATTATTTAGAATTGTGTTTTATTGTCATTAATGCTCAACCTGGATAAAACATATACATCACAAGCACAGAAGTAGAAGACTCAGAGGTAGTGTAAAAAAAGTATTAATTTACAGGCATTTCATGTTAAAACAGCAGCATGTTAAACAGGTGAGTATATTATTCAATGAAGATAGATACCACTTAGTTTGTGCATAAACAGTACTTTGTTGTAGGTGCAGGCAGGTGTTTGGGGAAGTCTTAAGCCCCTTTCACACTGCACGTCGGACCCGCAATATTCCCGTAACATTGCCTGGTCGCCTTCTGTGTGAAAGCAACCACGTCCCGGAATTGATTACCGAATCGAACCCGGGTCGGGGACATAGTAACATTGCGGTAATTGATCCGGAACGAGCGGTGTGTGAACAAAAGCCAGATCTAATTCGGTATCGAAGTGATGACGCGCGTTATCGCGCGACTTTTTTACCGGCTGTTTTGAAGGAAGATCAACATTCGCGACGAAAACATATGTGCAAACTGTAATGAAGCAGAGATCAGTTAGTTCCTCACTTTCCGCGCTGACGCAGAGATCGTTTGCTTGCTTCAGTGAAAGTATAACGTGCCAAGCGTTGTCGACTCGTACATTACACGTCACGCGCTGATGTCACGTGTCGTTACGGGATCTTCAGGGGTTGTGTGTGAAAGCACGCACATATACCGGGTCATCACTGGCAGTGTGAAAGTGCCAAATCTAGCGACCAGGGAACAATTACAGGAACACTTTACCCCTGTATTTGCCGGAATGGCAGTGTGAAAGGGGCTTTAGTAAAGACTGGAATTGAAGCCTTACTGAAGACAGTTATGCATCCAAGGAAGTAGCTAGGCAAGTACTCATATGTGGAGAGACGAGACCAGACAAGGAAGAAGTGGAGAGTAACTACTCTCTCTCTATATATATATATATATATATATATATATATATATATATATATATATACGTATATATATGGCTTGATGAGATCATCTATGGCAGGTGTGTTGATGGCTGACTGATTGCAGAGTTGACCAGAAGGGATGCTGGGAAATGTAGTTCCCAGTGGACTGAGCTGGTTAGGGGTTGGAATCACTTCTTTCTCCGCCTCCTCATATGGGCTGAGGTTAGCTGGCATCTTGGTCTGTACTTTCGAAATTGTATGTGCCCCAAAACAGACATGTAGCCTGGAACACACATATGAAAAGCCATGGAATTGGTTGGGGTATTCTTATTAGAAGTGGACAGACCTAGAATGACTGAACTGGGTTTCCTGTAGTGATGCAAAGTCTGAATTATTTCCATATATAGGTTCTTTTCAGACAGATCAGCTCATTGAACCAGTTCAAAAAGCCTATTCATCGGGTTCTGACATTATAAAAGCAATAGCGTCTCTACGCATTTATTTTCTAACAGCTCAGTGCAATCTTATATCAATGAAAAATTCAAATAAGTCATTTGTAAACACATTGATACATTCAACAAAGTTATTCTTGCAGATTATTACCATACAGTTCACTTACAGGTGCATCTCAATGAATTAGAATGTAATGGAAAAGTTAATTTAAGTAATTCAACTTAAATTGTTAAACTCGTGGAAAAGTATGATCATTTACTGTACATATACTCAGTACTTGGTAGGGGCACCTTTTGCTTTTATTACTGCCTCAATTCGGCGTGGCATGGAGGTGATCAGTTTGAGGCAGAGCTGAGGTGGTATGGAAGCCCAGGTTTCTTTGACAGTGGCCTTCAGCTCATCTGCTTTTTTTTTTTGTCTCTTGTTTCTCATTTTCCTCTTGACAATACAGAGAAAGAGAATCTATGGGGTTCAGGTTTGGTGAGTTTGCTGGTCAGTAAAGCACACCAACACCATGGTCATTTAACCAACTTTTGGTGCTTTTGGCAGTGTGGGTAGGTGCCAAATCCTGCTGGAAAATGAAATCAACATATTCAAAAAGCTGGTCAGCAGGAGGAAGCATGAACTTCTCTAAAATGGGTGCAATGACTTTGGTTTTCAAAAAAAAAAAAACAATGAACAAACACCAGTAGATGACATTCCAGCCCAAATCATCACAGACTGTGGAAACTTTACACTGGACTTCAAGCAACTTGGGCTACGAGCTTCTCCACCCTTCCTACAGACTCTATTACCTTGGTTTCCAAATGTAATACAAAATTGGCTCTCATCTGAAAAGAGGACTTTGGACCACTGGGCAACAGTCCAGTTCTCCTTCTCCTTAGCCCAGGTAAGATACTTCTGACATTGTTTGTGGTTCAGGAGTGGCTAAACAAGAGGGATACGACAACTTTAGCCAAATTCCGTGACATGTCCATATGCCTTGACCCCAGCCTCAGTCCATTCCTTGTGAAGTTCACTCAAATTCTTGAATTGATTTTGCGTGACAATTCTCATAAGGCTGCGATTCTCTCGGTTGGTTGTGCATCTTTTTTTCCACTCAGCTTTCTTTTAGCATGCTTGGATACAGCACTGTGAACTGCCAGCTTCTTATGGCAATGAATGTTTGTGGCTTACCCTCCTTGTGAAGGGTGTCAATGATTGTCTTCTGGACAACTGTAAGATCAGCAGTCTTCCCCAAGATTGTGTAGCCTAGTGAACCAAACTTAGAGACAATTTTGAAGGTTTAGGAAACCTTTGCAGGTGTTTTGAGTTGAATAGCTTATTGGCATGTCACCATATTCTAATTGGTTGAGATATGAGATGAATTGGTGGGTTTTTGTTAAATGTGAGCCAAAACCATAACAATTAAAAGAACCCAAGACTTAAACTACTTCAGTGCAGTGCAGTGGCTGGAACTAAAAACTGACTGAAGACAGGTAACTATCCAAGGAAGTAGCCAGGTAAGTCCTCATACATAGACAGATGCGACCAGACAAGAAAGAAGTGGAGAGTAACCGATCTCATACTAGGCTTAATGAGATCATCTTTGGTGCATGTGGTGATGGCTGACTGAGTGTAGGTGTTGACCAGAAGGGATGCTGGGAAATGTAGTTCCCAGGGGACTGCACTGGTGACTGAGGATAGTGAATTAAATCTCTTGAAAGATATTCAGCTTTCTATAAAACACTTTTGAGCCATTTACCAGCAAGATACTCACAAGCAGATGTTCTGTGTAATAAAGTATGTGAAGATATAGTCTGAGTTA
Source organism: Carassius auratus (assembly GCF_003368295.1). Lineage (NCBI taxonomy): Eukaryota > Metazoa > Chordata > Actinopteri > Cypriniformes > Cyprinidae > Carassius > Carassius auratus. The sequence goes on along the minus strand of NW_020524078.1, from coordinate 37,347 downwards.
GGTCTAAGTGGACTAAATTATTGGAGAAGTCCAGCATATATCACCAGAGGGAAGTCTGTAATTTTTACAGACAAAAGTTAAACGGATATACATGGAAATATCATTGACAATAATATCAGTAACATGCGTTTACAGGATATTGGCGAAGCTTCATTTCATGCCGACGTCTCTACTCTGTTTTCAGAGCCATTCACAGAGACTGCCATGCTTTTTGATTGATTGATTTACATGTCATTCATCAGACTCTTCCTATCTGAACATACTGTTCTAGTCCAGAATAGGCTGTAATGTGGACCAGACCTTTTGCAAGTTAATCAATGGTGTTTCTACTCTTGGGACTTGTTTAATGCATGGTTCTTTCCTAAAGTATTGTGCTGTAGTTTTACTTGTTTTCTTTCTGATTTTACTTCATATATTCTGATTCATTTAACTGGCAAAAACAGCACACACGCACACAAAGCGCCAAGAGCATTTTACTGGTAAAGGAAGTGTGTGCCTGACCCATGCACTAAATCAACATGACTAAGTGTGACACTAAGAAAGATGAGGGAGTCCAGAGGAGAGATGAAGAAGCTGATATACTGTAAAACAGAATACACTTCAGGCTCCATGAGGATATTAGAGGCTTACAGGAGTGTGCTTGAAACAAATACGAAACGACATATAATTTAAAACCATACAGGAAGCTGAGGAAGATAAATTTTTCATTTAGATTAAAGGAGCCACCATCATGTTTGATTAAAATTAGCATAAATGATTACAAACTGCTGCAGAAGTCATGTATCATTCTTAAATTCTGAATATGATTTTAGCATAGAAAGACAACATGCACAATGACGACAAGTTAATTTACCTTTGTTCTTGGTGGCAGCTAATGAAGGCGGTGTGATAATGCTGTTATTAAAATATGTATATGAAGTGAGACTTCACATTTAGCTGAGTGAAGTACCGGGGACCAAAAAAGAAAAGAAAAGCGGAAAGCCAGTAAACAAAGAGAAAATAATATGCTGAGTTTGGATTTAGCGTGTTAAACCAAAGACAATTACAACTGTGCTGCTCTGTCCCATGTTAATGAGCCCAGTGCTGAATTAAGGGATGAATAAATCATGGCTCAGAAAACCCATGTGAGGCTCCCGCTTTTCAGAGCTTCGTGTGTATCTGTGTGTGTGTTGATGGACCAGCAGAGCATCGCGACGAACATCAAAGCAGCTAGACAAAAGGGATTCACTATATGTTCTCCCTTCTTGGGGCTGTGTGTAATGTTATAATGACAGTAGTCTGAAAGAGAGAACAAGTGAGAGAGTGAGAGAGAGAAGGGAGGGAAGGAGGCAGTCGGTACAAGGCAGAGTGAGCGAGAGCCACAGTACACAGAGCAGCATATAAGATGATGACGAGAGACACACATTGAAGGTGAACGGAAGAATAAAACACAAGGGATTGTGAACAAACAGAAAAGAAGCACATGTCGAGGGAACTGGAGTCACACCGAGGCAGCTGAGTCCAGCTCACAATGGAAAGGATCCATTGCGGATTGCAGGCAGAATATGTGTGAATGGAAGAGACTGTAGATCTGTAGATAGTGGAGACAGAAGTGCAGGGAATGGTTGGGCTGAATGGGCTCTGTTGGCATCGCTGCTACTGTCCTACTCTGTTGCTGCTACTCTTCCTCCTGCCCTCGGAACCTGTTCAACGCATACAGATATGAGCTCCAAACACTCATCTGACTGGATCCCTTACAGGTACATATGTTTGTTGGTGAGAGAGTGATCATGTGTGTTTGGTTGGAGTGGATAGGTGTCTTTGATGGGGGAAATACCTGTAGGATGATGAATGGAGTGGTTTGCTGACAGGGCTGTAAAGGTGATCCTCTCGTCCTTGTCTTTATCTGTTGTACTTTCATGTTTCTCATGCTGCTAGTTTAGCGCTCAGAGCTAGTTTGTGAGTGTCTGGTTGTGTAGATGCTGCTGAAGTTTTGTTTATATAAGCTGGTCTAAATCTATTAAAGGGCTCAGCAATAACTATGGCCCTTTCTGAGCCGGTTGACGTAACTGTCACTGCTGCATTGTCACTATACCTTGTCTGTCAGTGCTATGGCTGTATTGACTGTATGTCGTTTGTGTTTGTATGCTTTTGGAACTTTTAGAACTCCAACTGGCTCCCATAGATGAGATATTTATTTATTTATTTATTTATAATATACTTTCCTAACTAAAAAACAAACAACAACAACACACCATACATAATAATAAAACAAAATTCATTCATGCAGCTCACGCTTTTATCCAAAGCGACTTACAATTGCTATATATGTCAGAGGTCGCACACAACTGGAGCAACTAGGGGTTAAGTATCTTGCTGAATGCTCAGGGACACATTGGTGTCTAACAGTAGATTTGAACCCGGGTCTCTCACACCAAAGGCATGTGACTTATCCACTGCGCCATGCATATGTATTGAATTTCCCTTTCAGAATGTAAACACTTTGTGACACTTATTAAAATGTGTGAAGTCAGAGTTTTTCCCTGATATATATTAACTAGGCTCATTTATTTTTTCAGAATACTCTGCATTAATTTTGCATATAACTTTTTTTTTTTAATTTAGGTGGGGTACGATCAATGATTATCAGTGTAAATAGTAATATAATCATGCTTTTGATTTATATTTGCTGTTGGAGGCATATCTGCTGCTGCTTCTTATAGGAGGCTCATTGCCATGGCTGCACGGCCTCTGCTCTCTCATTGGCTCTTGGTTGCTATAAGTTACAAGCCCACTTTCCTCCACTCTTTCTTTGGAAAATTACATCAGGGAGCACTTGCCGCTTGTTGCAAAGAGCTAAAGGTACCGCTCAACCTACCCTGGAGGGTCTAAGACGATCTCTATGGGAGTGTGTTTTGATTGTGAAGATATGTCCTCTCCCACACCCCAGTTTCTTGTGTGTGAGGTCTGTGATTGTGACCTGAAAGGATCTGAGAAATCTAACCAGCTTTGGCACTAGAGAAGCTCAAGGGAACTGTAATGGAAAGAGAAGCACATGAGTCACTTGTTTTAAATAAACCCGTAGAAAAGAAAATCATAAATTATATCTCTCACTTGTTGTTGTAGTCAGAAGTGGGATAAGAAGGAGAGTTATTTGAACCTTAAGAAATGTTTTCCATAATTTACTATAATTTGCTGTTGTTCAAAACCTTTAAGACTTTTTTTCTGCAGAACAGAAAATAATATTTTCAATGAAAGCCATGCAGTACAATGTTATCACTGGGGTCCAAATAAAATATTTAGTGTCCCACAGAAAATATAAATTCACACAGCTTTGGAATGTCATGAGGGTGTGTAAATAATCATAAACTGCATTTTTGGGAGAATATAGGACAATACTAAACTCCTTGAGAGATGTCAACAGCTCAACCCATTCTATCTATCCACTGTATATTTGCTAACATAAATCTGCAATTAATCATTCAATAACTTCCTTGGCCAAGAAAGAGCAACCTATGAGCAATAGCTTTTTTCCATCTGAAATGTTCTTTGTTTTTTGGTTTATAAAAATATATTGAAAAAAAAAATGCCCTAAGAGCAAGTTATTTATTTTTCATTGGTTCTAGTTAAAATATAGAAGTGAATCATTACCCTACTTTTTTTTTAATTGGATGAATAAAACTTTTTTTTTCAGTGTATATATTGTGCCTTAGAGCTGTGGTTGAATATTTGGATCACTCATATGTGAATTTCAGAAATGATTTCCATCCTAAAAAGAAAGTAGGTCAATAATTAGAGAAGCATCAGTAGGGTGATTTGCTATTAAGTGTCTTGCTTTCAGGCAGACTGGTAATGCAGCAAGATCTGGATCTCTGCCTTTGTGATGGTAGTCAATATTCTTATGTTTGACACCCCCTGCAGTCTAAAGGACTAGGAAACAAACAGCAGTGGGAAGGTAATGTGTCCTTCTCTCATGTCTCCCTTTGTCAGCAGGGCCATTGGGCTCTTCATGGCTTTTTTTCCTGGTGTGATGGGCATCTCCTCCCCTGCAGATGGGGCTTGCTATAAAAAATGTATTGAACTTAGAGATCACGCTGGCATAGCTGGGGTTGCCTCAGCTGGACGTTCTGCATCACAATCACAAACACTAATTTCACAGCCTTGACTAGTTTATGAGTGAGCCAGTGTGCTCTGGTAGGTTACAAACCTACATGGACAAACCTTCCTGTTGTTGTCCTGTGACGCACTCAGTGAATAGCAGCAGATAGTTGTGAAAAGACTGAATCAAAATTAGAGTCTCATTGCGTAATCACAGAGAAAGAAACATGTGGCTCCAAGAAAAAAAAAAGACTTGCATAACTCTTTAGAAAAGTGTGACTGACCTTCGTTCTTGAATTGTGTAGCAGAGTAGTGTAAAGAAATACACAATCATCCCTACTGCTTTAAGGGGGAAAATGTATTCTGTTATTATCACTTGCTCTCAAAATCTTTTTTTTTTTTACACTCCATGCAATATAAAGAAGCAGAAGAAAAGTGAACTTAATTTAAGATCTGTTCTCTAAAAACAGACCTTTTCTGATGTCTCATGCAATTTTACTTCTTGAGTAAATCCTAATTTAGGATTTTTTTTTTTATATTTTTGCTGGAATACAAGACAAAAATGAGTATTATTTTTTACAGTGCTCATAATGCTTGAACATTCTTGTGGGTCATAGCTCGTTTTGTTTTGATTTTAAATAAATTATTCACCGTTTCTTTCTGTAGTGCATTTTAATTGTTTTGATGAGAATTTGCAGTTAAAAGTACAGCATGCAAATCAGCAAATGTTATTTTCTTATTCCATTACACACACATACAAACACCCACATGCACATACACATACACACACACACACACAATGACACACAAAGTGAATTGTCACTGTCATCAGCGAAGCTTGATAGTGAGGGAGAGAAATTCTACTGCACATTGCAGGCAGCTGTCAGAACATATCAATTTATTTCTCATCCCTTGTTGACCCTCATTATAACCGCTCTGTTTATGTCATTATCCGCCAATCTGATGGGAACTGACACTCTTGACTGCTAACATATTAGGCATTATGCTTCGTGCATGTGTGCATTTATGTATTTTAGCTTTAAAAGGGAGTTCATGAATGTGTGCAAATAAGCATGACTATTTCTGTATCTTGAGGTTTGAGTAAGTGTGCGAGTTACCAGAATAGTTGTCAGTATTCGAGTGTGTGTTTGTGGGCATGTATCTTCATGCCCATGTGCATGTGTGATAAAAGGGTGTCAGTGTTGGCAGTCCACAGAGAGTTCGATTTCTCAGGTTTAAATAAAAAAAGTTGAGACTCTAAGGTTTTTGCAGCTAGGCACTAGAATATCCATCCGAGCAAGAGGAAGAAAGACTCTAGTATAATCCTCCTGAAAAGACAAGTTTAGAGCATCATCTATCTATAGGTCTGTCTGTCGTTCTTTCTGTTCTTTTTAATGTTCTGTCACTCAGTCTATCTTGTTCTAGCTTCCATTTTATCCTTCTAAAAACATGTAAAAATGAGAGCTTTTGATTAGCATGTTTGTTTGTGTTTTATAATGCCATCAAGGAAATGAGTAAATGCCTGTGGTGTTCTGAACTGCTGTACATCTTTTTTTAATGATTTCTTTATTGTCTAATGACATCCCTTGATTTCTTTACCGTATTTGTAACTGTGCATCTCTATACGCTGATTGATTGTGAAATACGTTCCTATCAATTGTTCAAACCAGCACCCTGGTTGTGCTGTACAGATTATACAGCATAAATCCTTTTCCACACCACCCTTGATCTGTCACACTTCTTCTCCATGCATGACCCACCACAGCCACAGAGGAAGCCCTCCATTGCCATTTAATTAACACAGCTTTTGGTTCAGCAATAACAGGCAGCAGAAATGCATAAGGAGGTCTGGAGTGAATGTCACAGCTGATTAAAGTGAATGAGAGGAGGGACAGGCAGAGCACAAAAGCATCACTAAAGACCTCCCTCCTCTCAGGACCTGAAAAAGCTCAATGAGTCATAGGCATGACCAACACAGCAGCATTGTCTGTGTCATTAAAAAAATTATTTTCATATGTGCTATTTATATACTGTTTTGCCCATATTATAGGTTTAATGACTAGTAAATAAAGAGCGACTGGTGGCTTTTTCAATAATGTATGAGCTAAGATATGCTGAATACTGAAGACTTATGTCATATCCTGTGCAGCAGAGTTTTAGTGGAAACTCTTTTCTGTAAAGAGCACCTTTGGTTAAATCATTGATAGGCTATATTTTTCTTTCACCGTATGCTTCTCTTGGCGCTGGACTATCTTTGTATACACAAAAGGACCTCTAGTAATTTCGTCTCTGTTGGTGCTATTCTCTCACTGTGGCACATCTTTTTTTGATAGGTTTCCCCATTAATCTTGTTTTTGTTCTCCTGCAGCACCTTGGATGATGAGGGCACGAACCTACGACAACAGAAGCTTGACAGACAGGTGAGTCTTCCTTTGGTTTCTTTTCAGCACTGTGTTCAGAAGACTCGGCTCAAAGGAAATTAGATAAATAAATAAAAAATGAACAAAAACAAAACAGGCAGAAACAGAGCAATGAGAGAGAAACCGTTCATTGAGGAGTCACGTCATGGAAACATATTCTCAAGACAGTTTAAAGAAAAAGGCTTTGATAAGATTCCATATGCCAACAGTCCCTTTGCCTTACGTTATGTGCTGTTACTTCAATAGACTTGCCCCAGATAGCTTTGAAAACTTATGCCAAGATAGATTCTTTCAGTTAGCCAGACTCGTTCCTCTGTGGTCTTCAATAGCCTTGCAGTTTGCATTTGGAATTCTGATAATCCTTTGTTATTTAACACACTAGACGCTTAGAACGGCAGATGGTTTCCTTGGAAACCTTCACAAAGTTTTTGGGCAGTCCATGTTAGTACTCTATGAGTTAGTTATTCTTTTCCACAAGTATATAATTTTCCTCAAATTTCTTTAGGCATTAAGTACTGACAGTTGGAATTAAACCCTGACCAGGAGCAGTGCAAAACACTGCAGGAATGTAAGATTTTTTATTTAAATTATTATTTTTTTTAAGTGACTATCTGGTTGTACATGGTCCAGGGTCATCACATGTGGTTGCGGCAACCCCCGGCCGATCCTTTGTTGAATCCGCTGGCCATTACTTGTTATAGCCGCTGGCTGCTGCCCACTCATGCCATTCCTCAATCTTTGCAAGGACAATCACGGCAAGTGCTTCTGACTCACGGTATGGAAGTAGGTTTACATATGTAAAGGATTTGCCAGCGACGATTCAAATGCGAGTTTTGAGAAGTGTAGAGTACTGCTTGTTGTTTGTCGTTTCTCCGATCACAAATGCAGACATGGTTATATGTTTTCGTGGCGCGATATGTAACACAACGCATAGTCATTATAAGCTGTAATTATGTTACCACTGGATGCAACAACTGCCTCGTTTGTAATGGGTTTTATTGTTTTTGTCCTGTCATGCCAGTATTCTGACTGAGACACGCCATAACAGTATATTTTGAGAGGTGTAACATATTAAGAAATGCATAAAACTATACTGAACAAAATTATAAACGCAACACTTTTTGTACAAACGCAAAGTGATTGTACTTGGACCACACCCCACACTTTGTGACTGGCTCCTAGACTTCCTGACTGGCGGACCACAGTCTGTTAGGATTGGAAATAGGACCTCAGACACCGTAATATAAAACACTGGCACCCCACAAGGGTGTTTTCAGTCCCATCCTCTACACACTGTTTACACATGTCCTGTGTAGCATCCCACAAGGACAACATCATACTGAAGTTTGCTGATGATAGGACCGATCACTAGATCAGTTTCTGTCTGTTACTGCTGCTATTGTTATCAAGTATTTGCACTCAATTTGCACGTTTCTGCACTATTGTTTTTTTTGCACAAAAGTTAATACTGTACATTTGCATATATAGATATCATATACATAGTCTATATTTCTATTTTCATAGTCTATATTCCTACTACTGCAGCATAGTTTTATTATTATGTTTCTTACATTGTATGTATGTATATATATATATATATATATATATGTGTGTGTGTGTGTGTGTGTGTGTGTGTGTGTATAGTTTGTGTATGTGTGTGTATAGTGTAAAGTGTTGGCTTTCATTGTGGACTGCAAAGTAAGAATTTCATTGCTCAGGGTAACTTGTTTTCCTCACTGGGTACATGACAATAAAAGCTTTGAATTGAATTGAATTTTATTTTTGCCCCCATTTTTCATGAACTGATCTTAAAGATCTAAGAATTCTTCTATGTACACAAAAAGCCTATTTCTCTCAAATATTGTTCACAATTCTGTCTAAATCTGTGTTAGAGAACACTTCTTTGCAGAGATAATCCATACACCTTACAGCTGTGGCATATCAAGATGCTGATTAGACAGCATGATTATTGCATAGGTGTGCCTCAGGCTGCCCACAATAAAAGGTCATTCTAAAATGTGCAGTTTTACTGTATTGGGGGTCCAAAAACCAGTCTGTATCTGATGTGACCACCGTTTGTCTCACACAGTGCAGCACATTTCCTTCGCATATAGTTGATCAGGATGTTGATTGTGGCCTGTGGAATGTTGGTCCACTTCTCTCTTGAATCAGTTTCTGTTTATTTCACTTATAAAGTACACATTAATACAACAGCTGCTGCCCAAGGTGCTGTACAAAAAATGTGGTTATGCGAAGTTGCTGGATATTGGCAGGAACTGGAACACGCTGTTGTATACGCTGATCGAGAGCATCCCAAACATGCTCAATGGGTGATATGTCTGGTGAGTATTCTGGCCATGCAAGAACTGCGATGTTTTCAGTTTTCAGGAATTGTGTACAGATCCTTCCAACATGGGGATGTGCGTTATCATGCTGCAACATGAGGTGATGGTCATGGATGAATGTCACAACAACGGGCCTCAGGATCTCGTCACTGTATCTCTCTGCATTCAAAATGACATCAATAAAATGCACCTGTGTTCATTGTCCATAACATACACCTGCCTATACCATAACCCCACCGCCACCATACACCACATGATTCACAATGTTGACATCAGCAAACCGCTCACCCACAAGATGCCATACAAGCTGTCTGCCATCTGCCCTATACAGTGAAACCCGGGATTCATCCGTGAGGAGAACACCTCTCCAAAACACAAGACACCATCGAATGTGAGCATTTGCCCACTTGGTTACGGTTACGAAGACGAACTGCAGTTAGGTCAAGACCCCGATGAGGACGACGAACATGCAGATATACTTCCCTGAGATGGTTTCTGACAGTTTGTGCAGAAATTCTTTGGTTATGCAAATCAGCCAATATTGTCCAATCAGCATCTTGATATGCCATTAAGCTCATGAAAAATGGGGGCAAAAACAAAAGTGTTGCATTTATAATTTTGTTCAGCATAATAAATGCATCCGTTTAATGCATTCTTGCTGAATAAAAGTATTAATTCCTAAAATATCTTGCTGTCCAAAATCTGAATGGTAATGTATACTGTGGATATATATATATTTCAATCAGGACCACTTCCGTCAAGTATATTTAATGACAATTATAATTGCATACAGTTAGTGTTGGTGGTATGGTTATGTTCTGGGCAACACTCCACACGCCTGTCCATGCAGCCATGCTTGGAAAGAGCGGGGAGAGCAGCAAGACAAACCCCCCTGGGGTACAGAACAGAACCATTATAAGCATACATAATTAAAATTCACAATTACATGAGTTGTAAACAAAATGTCATACAGACTGCTTCCAATGAAGACACTGTAAAGAGAGAACAGATCAGATTACAGGTTCAGTTGGTGGAGTTGGGGTTGGAGGAGGGAGTTAATTGCAAGCAGAAATGCGATGGAGAGACACTGAATAATGGCAATTTAAATAGACCTCAGGTGATAGGTGTCAAGACTGGATTGGTACACGTCAGGAACAGCTGACTGTCAGCTGATGCAAGCATGACTAACATGACCTGACTGAACTAACGCGATGCTCGATATATATATATATATATATATATATATATATATATATATATATATATATATATATATATACATTATTACGGATGTGCTTCAAAGTCATTTTTACTACAATGAGTAGCTAGCTTTTTTTTCAGAAATTAAATGTCATTATTTAAGATGATTATTATGAGATGTAGTTCATAATTAAACATGATTAGGAATTAATATTGAAATACTAGTGACATTCAGCAAAATACTGTAGTTGCAGGTAGCAGTATCGCGATCAGGGTATCTGGGTTATTCAAACAGATTTAGTTGGTTTGCTTTCAGAATTCAGACAGATATAAAAAGATTTAGTGACGTATTCTCAAAGTATCAGAACTACAGAGCTAGGACAGATTTAGGGTGTTAGAGGAGACAGAAAGAGCATCTGCCTCAGCCTTGAAACCTTTTTTCAGAGAAAACTGACAGGCCTGTCAAAGTCCTTCCTCTCATAAGCTGTCCAAAATGTCTAGAGGTGGGCTGTAGATGGGAGATAGGATTTTAATGAGCTGTAAACATTAGGAACCCAAACCTTTGTTTTCCTTGCCTCTGCAGTGGGGGAGTTTGGAGGATATCTCCTTGAGGGTGCTTTGCATCTGTTTGTTTGCTGTTGTGTTGTAGACACCAGAGGTTTCTGCAGCTGGATAGGGAGACACGCATAATTTGCTCCAAATCTGGACTCAAGCCAATAGGTTTAGCCCACAGCACTCGGCTGCTCTTTAATGAACCTCCCACACTCTTCACAAGACCATGAGACCAAATTACCATGTTTATTGCCTATCTGCTTTGCATAATAACCTTGAAGGAGCCAAGCCTGAAATTGTTGAGCATCACCTTAGCCAGCCTCTTTGTGCTCTCTATGGCCTCATGAGTCTTTGACCACTGCATTTCAATGAATTTTAAGGTGCTGTATCAATGCATATTTAGAACAATCACTTTCAATGATACTGAAACATTATGTTTTATGTGGTAGCGCTGTTTAGCATCAGCTCTGAAAACAGTGGAGAGCACAGACGGCGAACGTGTTTAGGCAATGTGTTCACAGATAAACAACTTTTTATTAGAACATCAATATGGAGATCTGTGTGCGCTGCACAAAGGCATGTTTTCCCAAGCAACAAGGTACCGCAGATAGAACGAGCTTTGTGTAGAAACCCCTGAGGGAGATGCAATCTTGTAGGAACATGAAGCATTATTAAAAACACATGAATTCATTGTCTTTGCATAAGGATGACAAATTTTAGAGCCAAACCAAATCATAAGATTCAAATCTAAGGATTTTAGCTTTTGTTTTAATGGTGTCTCTATGATATTATGAAAAGAAGACTGTGTATTGACACATTACACAGATCTGTTTTATTCCGATTCACAACCTCTTGATCTGATTTGATTTTGATTTGTTTGGATATATATGTCAATTTTTCTTCATAAAAACAATCTCTCATTACTGTGCATTACTGTATTGTTAAATGGTTCATCGATGCCCATTTTCCACAAGCTAATTTGATTCTTTAGGGTCTTAATGAAAAGTCTGTAACATAGTTTGCTTCAAATTTCTCAATGGTAGTGTAAAAAACACTTTTTTTTACCCTGTCAAAAACAGCTCTTTTCAGAGCAAGCCGTTTTGTAGCATTTTCCTTTAAATGTTAATGAGCTCTGCTATCCCCACCCCCTTTTCTGAGCCACTCTCAGGGAGACTGTTTACTTTTATTGTGAAACTTGCTAATTAGCACATTATTAGGAAAGGCGATTTGCAAAGATTATACTCACTTTTTCTGTTGGTGAAGCTGGACCATGAATGATTTGCGAAATGTAGATCAGATCAGATGTAGATCAGGGTTGTATTCCCTTCAGAAACAAATACAATCCACTGCGTCTTCAGTGGCTCACATCGGGAGTAATTAATGACTGCTTTGTTCATTATTACATCCAACAAGAGAACACCTTAATCACTTTGGAGACATTTTTGTCTACATCTGGTGGTGAAACAATGGTGGACTGATGACAGCTCACTCAGGGCGGGTCTAAGCCTTAGGTAATACGCCAGTCCAGTCTGTGCTGAAAGACTACTGTCAATCAAACTAGCGTGATAGGGGCCTGTCTGTGTGATGTCACAAAGACAGGCATCTTAAATCAGCTTGATTTGAGAAAGTGGTAAAGATTTCAGTAGAATAATCAGGGTGGTTGTGTACACACACTGCGAACACAAATTTCTGTTCAAATAACTTGTAAAAGTGCATGTAACATCTGACGACCCCTTTAATTTTTAAGATTAACCAAATTCATGGCTATTTATTTATTTTTAGATATAATGATCAACACTCAAATAAAACTGTGTTCAATTATTTAAATTGCATAAAATCCAGTTTTATGCAAAAAAAATTAAGATATAATTGTTTCAACATTCTGCAATGTACATTTAAACTCATTTTCACAAATTTGTATTCAAACATAACTACACTGTGAAGTATTTTCCAAAGTTGCAAATAAAACAATTATTGGTTTACATTTTACAAGAAAGTTCTATTTCAGTCTTATTACTTAAAAATGTAATGTTTAATTCATGTTCTTATTTGCAATTTCTTTGTGAATTTATTGCCAACTTCTGAGTAAAATTTTTGTACACTGATATTTCTTCTAATATACAAATAAATGAGACATCACTAACAAGTAAAAACAGAATTATTATTTAATATAGTGTTTTTATTTATCAAACCTCTCCTCTTTGTAGTTATTTTTTTCTAGTTTACTAATGAACATTGAATGGCATTCCTGAAGTTAAAACCTTTTATTGATTTTGTGATATTTACTGAATATCACACAGAAAGCACAAAGCTCAGTCAGGGGCGTGTTTAGAGTGTTGGGGGCCCTAAGCAAGTGGAAACTGGGGGTGCCCCTTGGTAGAAATTGCAATGGTTTGCGTGATGCCTAAACACTCAACTGAGCTTAGTGTGATTATTGGATGAGAGACATGCTGCAAATAATGTTTAGTAAGGTTTTGTTCATGCATCAACAGAAAACATTCAATTCAGGTTTAGTTTATTTGTTTAGCGCTTTTAACGATACAAACCATTGCAAAACAACTTTACAGAAAATTACGTTTCTATAATATTTATTAGTAGCTTAGTAGTGGTGACTGTCAGTTTATGTGCAAATGATAGGAATTTTCAGAAAAATGAATACAAGACTGAATTCATTCAGAACCCATTTTTGTCATTTAGAAAATTTATATTGGTTCATCAAAATGAAGATTGATTAAAATCGATTCATCAGTATTGTTAACTAATGACAATGAAGAAAAGGCTTAATATATGGAATTTCATAGCAGCTTCTGGTGTGTTTCTGCTTGCATAATCCATGGTAATAGGTTCTTTCCTCTCATCTGCACACCCACAAGCTAGCACAGGGGAGGATGTTTTTCTGCCTGACTGGACAGAACTGCTATTGGTCTCAAGCCCACTACTGTATAACCATAAGGATTCCTTTAATGTTTAATAGACTCCAGAGCTGGGATCCCCCCAGAACTCTTTGCTATAGCTGTACATACTGTCAGGTTGCTACGAAAGTGAAGAATGTTGTGTGGAGAAACCCATGCTGGGATGAACATGCAGTCGGGTGTGAAGGGAAGGGATGTTGTAATGGCTGGTTTTAGTTCTAGGACGTTTAAAGTTTTATGAAGAAGCAACAGTCTGTGCACTCCAAGTGGTTCTTTATTTGGCTCCATTCCATTGTTGTTGAAGCTCAAATGTTTCAAAGGTTTAAACATTATTTTAGTGCTCATCTTTAGTGCTTTTTCTGACTTTGTTACTTATTCTTTTCATTGATGAAACTCATTCATTGATGGAGAGCAGAACCACTGCTTAAAATGTGCTTTTACTTTGTGAAGAATTTAATGTCTTCATTATGCTCATTATGCTCCTATGCTCATCAAGGCCGATGTGTTTGACTAAAAATACAGTTAATCAGTAATATTGTGAATTTATAAAATTTGAAGTAACTTTCTTTTTTAATATAGTTTACATTTATTCCTGTTATGGCTCAGCTAAATTTTCAGCAAGCATTTCTCCAGTATTCATTTTCACATGATCCTTCAGAAACCATTTTAATAGGCTGATTTGGTTTCTTAAGAACCCTTTCTTCTTATTATCAATGTTTAAAACCAGTTGTGCTGCATAATATTCAGTGTTGAGTACAATGTTCAAAAGAAAATTTAAATGTATGCATTTAGCAGATGCTTTTATCCCAAGTGATTTACATTGCATTCAGATTAACAATTTTCTCCTAACATGTGTTCCCTGGGATTCTAGCCCCAAACCTTGCGCTTGCTAACAAAATGCTCTACCACTTGAGCTACAGGAACACTGTAAAAAAATAAAAAGAATAAAAAGAAAATAAAAAGAACAGCATTTATTTGAAATAGAAATCTTTTGACACATTATAACGTCTCGGTTACGTACGTAACCCTCGTTCCCTGATGGAGGGAACGGAGACGTTATGTCGACCGACAAATGGGGTCTCACTTGGGAGGCCAATCATCTCTGATTTTAAGAGAAAACGCCAATGAAATTGGCAAGTGGATTAACACACCTGAGCCACTCCCCGTGCCAGCGGGTATAAATAGGGCGACAGGTGCATCCACTCATTAGGTTTTACGCTGAGGAGCCGAGAACGTGTCCCGGCAACAGCGAATGGTTCAAGGTTGTGGCATGGGGACATAACGTCTCCGTTCCCTCCATCAGGGAACGAGGGTTACGTACGTAACCGAGACGTTCCCTATCTGTCGGTCACTACGAGTTATGTTGACCGACAAATGGGGTCCTATGGAAAACGCCATAACCTGAACCACGTCACAACCCTGAGGCGCTGCAATTGTTGACAAGCCGTGGCGTGCCACAAAAGCTACGCTTAAGGTCGTAACCTTCCCAAAGCCCCAGCGCAAATTCACTGACCTTGGTACCGAAGGGGCCAAAGGGTGAGTACATCGCTGCTGGAGAAGGCCATGCTGCTGTTCCGCCCACATAAAGTAAATGGAAGGGATTTCAACCTTCAGTGAAAGATAGCTTCAAATCTTCCCTATTTGTTCTTTCAGCTGGCAAGACAATGGGGAAGCGAGCCTTTAGGAAAGGCCGCTACGGAGACCACATCCTACCCGTAGGGAGGTGACATGTGGATATACCGATATGGACTGACCCAGGGGGCAGTACTACATATGGAAAGGGTCTCTGAGGCAGGTCCTACCTTGGAGCAGGGATGGAACGGCTGCCAGAAGAGACTGACAGAGCGATCTGTCAAGGGAAGACACGGGTTTGCCAAGAGGGAAACCTTACCGTGGAAGAATACACATATGGGATTACCCGTAGGGAACCCAGCCATATGGACACCTAGCCCAGTACAGGGGCTGACCGGCTCCGGGCATGCTAACGCCAGTACTGGGCCTGGCGACAGACTGCTCCGCCAAGTCTGACGCCGAGGGTGCTGGAGGATGCTCGACCAGGGTACGCCAACCGGGGCACTCTACTGGGAGAAGAAGGCGCTCACATCCCCGTGTTAGGGGGAATGGCGCAGCAAGCGAGACACCCAGCCAGCCCTTCCCGCCAATTACCTGTTACCCAACACACGGGAGGAAACTGGCTCTACACGGAGGTTGTAAAACCTCGCAAAGGTGTTAGGTGTCGCCCAGCCCGCAGCTCGACAAACGTCTGCCAGAGAGGCGCCGTGCGCCAACGCATAGGAGGAGGCCACACTCCGTGTGGAGTGGGCCCTCACCCCCAGGGGGCACGGCTCGCCTTGGGAATGGTAAGCCAAGGCGATGGCGTCCACTATCCAGTGGGCCAACCTCTGCTTAGAGACAGCCTTTCCCTTCTGCTGACCTCCAAAGCAGACCAGGAGCTGCTCAGAGCTTCTGAAGCTCTGGGTGCGGTCCACGTATATGCGAAGCGCTCTTACGGGACACAGCAACGACAAGGCTGGATCTGCCTCCTCCAGGGGCAGCGCTTGCAGGTTCACCACCTGGTCTCGGAAGGGAGTGGTGGGAACCTTGGGCACGTATCCAGGCCGGGGTCTCAGGACAACGTGAGAGTAGGCCGGCCCGAACACAAGGCACTCTTCACTTACCGAAAATGCTTGGAGGTCCCCGACCCTCTTGATGGAAGTGAGCGCGATCAGGAGCGCTGTCTTGAGAGACAGGAACTTCAGCTCAACCGAATCCAGCGGCTCAAAGGGACCCCTCTGAAGTCCCGCCAGGACAATAGAGAGGTCCCAGGAGGGAATCAGGGGTGTCCTAGGAGGATGTAACCTTCTGGCACCCCTCAGGAACCTAACGATCAGGTCATGCCTCCCCAGGGACCGGCCGTCCACTGCATCGTGATGTGCTGCAATGGCAGCCACATACACCTTCAGGGTGGAGGGTGACAGCCCACGCTCCAGCCTACCTTGCAGGAAAGAAAGCACGACTCTGACCGGGCATCTCCGGGGGTCTTCTCGGTGAGAAGAACACCAATTCGTGAACAGACTCCACTTCAGAGCATAGGCCTGCCTCGTAGAAGGGGCTCTAGCCTGAGTGATAGTGTCTACCACCGCTGGGGGCATCTGTGCCCAGGGGGGCCTGGGACAGGGAATAGTACAGCTGGCAGTGGGAGGACTCGTGGGAAGCAAACAGGTCTACCTGGACTTCCCCGAATCGACTCCAGATCAGCTGGACCGTCTGGGGATGGAGTCGCCATTCCCCGGGGAAAGTGAGCTGTCGTGAGAGCGCGTCGGCTGCACGATTGAGCTCCCCCGGGATGTGGTTTATTTTAGCCACGCTCCCAGATACCGTACAAGTGGCACCAAAGGGACAGTCGACATACCCGCAGTGGTGCAGCGATGGGGAGTCGTGCCGGAAGGCCCAGAAGGCACTGCGTCCTGGGTCATCGCAACCACACTCCTCGTGTTCCCGGAGGAACTGGCCAGTGGCGGAACAAAACAAAACAGAAACTGAAGATTCTCCGCCCAGCCCTCCTCCGGGGGAAGGAGTGGCGCTGTCTTCGCCATCTCCTGAAGAGCAGTTCTCCGCATCTCCGAGTTGCCCGTGTCAGGGCCGCTTGGTCGACTTCCTGGAGGACTTCGCAGCCGGGAGTGACACGGGGGGCGCCGCTCTCCTGCGCGGGGCTCGACGCGCCGGCCTCGAAGAACTCTCAGCACGGGGCGGAGCTGGCGTAGAGGACGCAGGGGGGCGCCCACGGCGACGAGCAGGCTGAGGCGCTACCCGCGACGGAACGGTGGCAGCCGGAGAGACACGTCGGGGCAGGATGTGCTGGATTGCCTCAGTCTGCTTCTGTACCGCCGAGAACTGCTGGGCAAAGTCCTCGACAGTGTCGCCGAACAGGCCTGCCTGGGAGATGGGGGCGTCGAGAAAGCGCGCTTTGTCCATGTCCCTCATCTCAGCCAGGTTCAGCCAGAGATGCCGCTCCTGGACCACCAGCGTGGACATCGCCTTCCCGAGGGACCGCGCCGTGACCTTCGTTGCCCGTAAGGCGAAGTCGGTCGCCGTGCGCAGCTCCTGCATCAACCCCGGGTCGGTACCACCCTCGTGCATGGTTTTGAGTGCCTTGGCTTGGTGTACCTGCAGGATAGCCATGGCATGCAGGGCAGAGGCAGCTTGGCCCGCAGCACTGTAAGCCTTGGCAGCGAGTGCGGCCGTCAGCTTACAGGCCTTGGACGGGAGGCGCGGACGATTCCTCCAAGTGGCGGCGTTTTGTGGGCACAAGTGCACCGCAACCGCCCTCTCCACCTGGGGAACCTCTACGTACCCCCTGGCTGCCCCGCCATCGAGGGTGGTGAGGATGGAAGAGGGAGAAGAGCGGCTTCTGGCCGTGAAAGGGGCCGTCCACGACTTCGTCACCTCTTCATGCACCTCCGGGAAGAAAGGCACCGGAGCAGAACGAGGTTGTGAGCCGCGTCCCGCGCCGAGAAACCAATCATCCAGCCGTGAGGGCTCGGGACTGGGCGGTGAAGTCACCTCCAGTCCGATACTCACGGCTGCCCGGGCAAGCATGGCCGACAACTCCAAGTCCGATTCGGCAGTGGCGACAACACCCGAGGGGGGCAGCCCCGCCGAACCTTCATCCTCAGAGGTCGATAACCCATCCCCCGATGCAGCAATCGACATCTGGTCCTCGGGCGGCGCACCGAAAGACACGCTGGGACCGCTGTGAGACGGCCCAGCAGAATCAATCGGCAGCTGCACGGGACAGTCGCTGCGTGAGGAGTGAGAGGTCCGTGGGGCGTGGCCCGGCGGAGAAGCTCTCACTGTGATCCTCAGATCTCCCAGAGCGCCAGCCGGCGGCCCTCTGCTCGAGCCAGAGAGACCGGGACGGGTGGCGACAGAGGGGTCTGCTGCACTCCCCTTGAGGAGTGAGAGACGCGATCGCAGCGCTGCCATGTTCATACGCCCACAGTAGAAGCATGAATCATCCACGAGCGCAGCCTCAGCGTGTTGGACGCCCAGACACTGCAGACAACGCTCGTGACCGTCAACCGAAGACAGGAAACGACCGCATCCAGAAGGACACGGACGAAACGGCATCTTGAAAAAGACGCGAATCGTCCGTGATTTGCTCTTTTAGAACTGTCTCTTTTAGCCGAAGCGCCCAGGGGAATCGCCGACTCGCAGGGACACCGCTGTAATGCGCCGTCACACCGACCAGGAACAGTTAGAACAAAACAAAGATGATGGCTTTGTAGAGGTTTCTTCATCCACTACTCGGCTCCGAAGCAAAAATCTAATGAGTGGATGCACCTGTCGCCCTATTTATACCCGCTGGCACGGGGAGTGGCTCAGGTGTGTTAATCCACTTGCCAATTTCATTGGCGTTTTCTCTTAAAATCAGAGATGATTGGCCTCCCAAGTGATACCCCATTTGTCGGTCGACATAACTCGTAGTGACCGACAGATAGGGAACTGTCTTTACTGTCATCTTTGATCAATTTAATGGTAGTGTTTGTGGTGTAATTTTTTATGTTTTATTATGACTTACATGAGGAATAATAGAGAATAGCAAATTTAATTACACAAGCATTCAGTATATTTTTATTATTAAGATTTCTTTAGCTTATCAGTTGTTTAGGATTTCAGAAAATTCTGCAGATGCTTTTCACATTGTTGCACAGCAGTATCCTTCTGCGATTTAAGTTTTTGATATTGATAGAAATATATTATTTATATATAGAGATTGCAAAGGAATGCATCCCTGAGTGCATCTTATCCTCATCTCTAGCTCTATTTTTTTTTCCAAATATTCTCTTCAGAAGATGTAAATAAACTTTGGCAGAAGTACAGAAACTTTGCCATGTACAATGAATAATGTTCACTAATAAAAATACTTGCTGTAATACTGCAGTAATTTTGGGCAGCATTTTGTTATGCCTTGGGCCTTTTTTGCCTTTTTTTTCGCCAGGCAAGATGGGATTTAAACTGCAACTGCTAGAGGCAGTTCTCTCAGAAATAAATATGTTTGGTGCCAGTTACTTGTTGTTCCCACATTTCATTTTAGCATTTCTTTCATGTCAGACATATATGTACATATAATATGGGTATAACGCCTTACACAGTAACTGTGTATTGCAGCATTACTGGTAATTCAGTTATGTAATGCATTACATTTTAAATTTGTGTAATTTGATTACAGTTAATAAAGTCAATATAATTACATTACTTGCGTTACAAATGTAGTGTTAAGGGAAAAATATTATGCCTTATATATTATGCCTTTTAAAATCACGTTTTGTGCGGGGTCGATGGTGGTGCCGACGCGATCACTTGCATTTTTCCTGATAACAGAGAAAAGAACTTAAAATGCTCTGCCATTTGTTATCATACATACAAGTGTTATACATAATTTGAATCTGGGAAGGGTCTTCTTTTATTTGTGTACACTCACAATATCAACAAAACGTTGTGCTTTTGTAAAATAAAGAAAACAAACAGGGTGCACTTTCGTAAACGAATAAACAAGAACCATTTTTAGCATTCAAATATGCTATTTATTTTCATCAATTTTGGTTTGAAATGTTATCAGAATATTTTTCAGTGTTTTATATATCTTTAACGCTCTCACAGTTAATCCAGCATACACATATACCCTACACTCAGCAAGCAATGTTGTATATAAAACACTGTATAGGCACATTTAAAGATATATTTTTCATTGTTAGGCAGGTTTATACTAAGAACTTTAAGTTTTAGAAATGGTGTAATTTAAATTAGTCAAGTTGCTGTTTTCGTACCTTGTAATATTCTTCAGTCAGTGTTAAATTACTCGAACTACAATTTTATTTATTTTGTAAGTTTTATACATTTTCAGAGTAGCTTAAAAGTAAAGTCATTAGTAATCTGATTACTTTTTACATGCAGTAATCAGTAGGGGTGTGCCGGTTTCAGAATTGGTGATGACGGTTATGACGTGAGTCAAATGTGACGGTTCATAACATAACCGTTGGGGGGGGGGGTAGTGGATCTGCCGTAGAGTCAATTGGTTGTTCTTGGACATAGCGGGTTAACTCCGTATCAGCGCCACTCTGATCGGTAAAGGTACAGAGATTTCAGACCTCCGTTTATTAAGGAGATATGTCACAAAACTCATCATCCGCGCCAACGTTTTTTGAGCAAATTTCAAAGCCGCACCCGCCCGCCATCCACTGATTGTTTTGCGATGCAATGCTTTGCTGATGCGAGCCGCAAAAAAAGCCATTGTCTGTTCTAGAAAGGATGCAGCAAAGATATTTAATGCTAATGTATGAGGCATAGGCCTACGCTGAGTTTCATTTACGATGAGATGCGCTCTAGTTCACAGTGCAGTGCAAGTGAACGCGGCGCGCTGGTGCTTCCATGTCATTGTCTGCTATATTTGCTTTTTATTTATTAAAATACATGCAATTGGTTGATGAAACATTTATTAAAATTAAGATAAAATTTGTACAAAACGAAATTCGTTTTTAAGAAAGGTTTTCTACAAAGCAAAATTTTATGAAGTGGTAAATATCATGTCTGACGATTTACAAAACTTCATTAAGTGGTAAAAACCATGTCTCCCAATATATTGCGCATCTTATGATCCTATCTAAAAAATGAAAATAATTTTTGATAAAAAATGTTTGTAAAAAATATTTTAATGACACGGTTTTGGCGGTTATAGAGTTCTAATGACGGTGTTCAACTATAACCGCAGGTCTCACAGTTATATACTAACCGTCACACCCCTAGTAATCAGTAATGTAATCAAATTACAGTTTTCAAGTAGTAATCAGTAAATTGTAATCTATTACTTTTTTGAGTAACTTACCCAACACATCTAATATAATGTAGTGTTTGGCTGTATACCGACTGCACACTAAATATCACATGTGTCTGTTGATGTGTGTTTGTAGCGAGCTTTATTGGAACAGAAGCAGAAAAAGAAACGTCAAGAGCCCCTGATGGTGCAGTCTAATCTGGACGGGCGCTCTCGAGTGCGCAGGACTCGGCAGTCGGAAGAACAGGCTCCCCTTGTGGAGAGCTACCTCAGCGGCAACAGCAGCACCATCTATCATGGTACAGTTCAAAGCCACATATCAAAAATACATAAATAAATACTCTCTCTATTTCAAATAAACATAATGCCACAGAGACTCTAGGGTCACGTTCACTCTTGAGGGCATGAGACGTTATTCCAAGCTGTCATTACGCTGACATGCTAATATCGACCCAAGCTGCTCAAACAGAGTGGCTCACAAAGGCAGATGATTGAAAATGGAAATGCTTGTTTGCTTATTATTCGGCAAACAATGCTGCCATTCTTCATACTGCCAGCAGTACTGGCTTGAGTTACTCTATTGATCTCTGTCCCAGACTGCTCAGTGCTAGATAAACTCTTCCTACAATGTCAATGCAGACCTCAGTCATCTATGTTAAAACATTTTCTAGTGTCAGGGGTCTTTCCTTTGAACTTTGAGAAGCCTTTTCTTCATTTTGGCTGACTTGTGAGCAAACATTGTGAGCCATTCATGCTGCATTATTATGCCAGGTTTCTGTTTGCCATTATGGCTACCTTATTTGTATTATATATCTGGTTTGATTAAAGTCCTAGTTGGAACCAGTCTCATTTTAGTATTATTTATATAATACTATTGTAGTGTGTAATATTTTGAATTAGCTTATAATTCTAATATATATATATATATTAATTAGTTTTATTTTGACTTTTGTCATTTTTATGATAATTTAAACTTTTGTTTTATTTCAGTTAGTTGTCAAGGATTTTTATTTCAGCTTTATTTTAATCAGGGCTTGAAAACGAAAAGAAAATTAAATCGGTTCACTCCGAGCAGAATCGATATTTTAATGTTTCTGTTCCTGCGTTCCTCTGAATTATTACCGTTCCGAAGCCGGTTCGGATGGAAAAAATACCGGTTAATAATGTTATTTTAAAAAAATAATATTATGTGTCTATAATTTGCCTAATAATAATGTAACGTGCTTCGTTTCTATATGCAGGGTTTACAGTTTTTACCGCGCTAGCTCGTTGGCTTTGTTGGAAGGAGGACACCGACAGGGAGTTTGGCAGATCATAACACTTGATTCATTAAACAAGAGGTGAACATTAGGAATTAGCCACATCTGATTATACAGTGTGCGTCATTGTCTCTCTCTCTACCTCTCATTACTGCGTGCAGACTTTTATCTCCCGCGTTCTGTTCTCGCGATATTACCTTTATATCTTATTTAAAGTTATAGAACATTAATTTTAACCTTAAATTTCACATTTCAAGGATGAAAGCGAAAAAAAAAAATTAAGTTGTGGCATTGCATTTTATTAGCCCTATTACTTTACGAAATAATGAATAAAAAATGTTTCCATGTTCCCGACACATCTGGATTCTAAAATATTATTTATTATATAGTGTTTGTACTTTTATCTACATAAAACGTCATCCTTCAAATCGGCTGTATCAGCACAGAGGTGCTGTCACTCTGAACGCAACATGTACAACGGAGCAGTCTAACTTTTTATTTGTTTCTTTAACTCTATTTTATTTTGTTAATGTACAGGCTTTAATAAAGCAAAATGATGTTGTGTCAGGACGATGGTCATACCAAATCCGATTGGTTATAGAAGCAAGACATTATTCAAAGCTGTCAGCTTTTGCAAAATAATTAAAACTGTAATGCTTTTGCAAAATAAAGAAAACGTCTCTCTGCAGTTTCATTTTCCTTTCCGAAAACTTTGGAACGTGTCACAATGAACCGTAATCTAGCACACTTTTTCTTTTGTTTCGTTAATCTGTCAATATGATTTAAGTGAAATATATTTAGTGTATATGCCTATATTCCTTTTTATGTAAGCCTATATGGGTTCGTTTTTCAGTATTCTCCATTCACAGAAGGCTGCAGGTGTGTGATCTGTTGAATTTATCTCACTTATCCTCAGATAAACTCTAAGAGCTGAGCGGACATTACACTCCCTAGCTTAGCGTCACATTTGCATATGCTGTACTGCTGGAATTATTATTTCTTCAACAGCAAATTTCAAATATTAAATGGAACGATAAAATAACGTTATTAACCGGTTCATGGCCATTTCAAATTTTCGATTCTGTTCGGAACTATAAAATTTGATTTTGTTTCTGGTTCTGGTTCTGTTCCTGTCAAAATTTTGTTTGTTTCCGGTTTTCATCTTCATTCCTTGAACCGTTTCAGAGCCCTGATTTGAATTACTGGATACTATTTTTAATAGTTTTTTGTTTAAGTTAACATTAACAGCACTACTGTGCATACTGTAAGCAGTCTTTGAATGCTTATTATGACATGCAGATGAATTTGATTACATTCTGACTGTGTCAGAAATTGTGTGACCGATCCTACGACCTCAGTCTAATGAAGAATCAGCAGAGTTTTTTTTTTTCTTTTACAAGGTGAGGGACATGTTAAATTTTTATTTTTTCAGTGTTCATGATGCCACACATTTTGTCAATAGAGTTTAACTGGTATTGAAACCAGAACATTCCTGTAAATCATCATTCAGTTGATGATTTGATTTGACAGCTGATGATTTGACACCTGTACTGTGGGACTGTTAGTGCATACTGTATTGTATATTGTATACAGTATTATGAATAATTTACAGTGTTTCCCTCAGTGTTGTGCTGTCTCATCAAAGAGTCTTTGGCACTCATCCAGCATGAGCTTCAGTGAATTGTAACTGTATGAATATGCTGTGCATATTATTTTCTTCTTTGTACATTTGTGTTTGTCAGCCCTATTGGATGATATGAAGTGGCATGTACTGTATACCTCATAAGATGCATTTTCACAGAATATTTTGCTGCACAACGGGCCATACAGTAAATGCATTTACACAAAAATCTGAATTGCAGAAGCAATGTTATTGCATAAAAAATTAAATTATAAATAAAAAATCAGAAATTAAAATGCCATAATTTTGTCCTATCCAGTTGCATGAAAGCTCAGTTACAGGCCTTTCTGTAATTACCAGGTTTGGTCTGATAATTATCAATTATTTGTGTGAATGAGACACAGTGCATAGGAAATGCAAACAGACCTTAACTTTTATAATATAATTTCAAATTTAATGATTTAAAGAACTTTCTCACACTTTATAGCTATAATCTTGGACAAAATGACACCTTCCTTCAGTGTTTGCTTTAACAATACTTTACATGATTGTGGTTTAATTGTGGATTTTATTTCACTTATTAAGCTTGAGTAATTATTAGGCCCTATAATTTAAGTAATTGACTACAACAACGTTTAAGGGTTTCATTGCACATTTATGCAGAAATTGAGGCATATACAGAGTCTGAACAGAGAAGCTTTTAATCACCTGTGAACTGATGCCTTCAGTCTCCCAAAGCAAGTAACAAAACGTAACTTCATTGTTTAACACTGCGTCACTCTCTCTTTTCACAAATAGCAAGTCAGTGTCTCTGTAGTTACTTTCCATAACTAAACCATTGATCACCTTTCTCTCTTTATGCCTTTAAGTGGTAGTGGTGTACTGTAGCTATTGACAAGTTTCAAACTGACAGTAATATGCACTTTTATGAGTGAATCCTCCAAATCTGTTGCTTGCAGGAAGCACAGCAGTTCACGGCCTTGAAGGAGAGTTAAAAGAAGCAGACTGTGAGAGGGAATGAATTGTGTCTTAAAGCTTTGATGTCCTGGTTGTTCTGACAGCCACTGAGTCCCCTTAAATTAAAATTGCTTCCAGGGGTGTATGGTAGCAGTGGAATACTTTTGTTATTATTATTATTATTCATTTTTTGTGCTTGCAGCTATCTTCTGTGTGTAAGCTTTGTTTATGCTTTGTGTCTTTGCTAACTCTCTTTCTTCTCCTCATATACTTTAAACTTCTCTGGCACTATCTTCTCTGCTCCTGCTGGCTCATCCTGCACCTCCTCGTTTAGTACAAGAAGCGGAACAGGAAGAAGTTAAAGCCGTAGCAGAGGTTCAGGCTCCTCGCTCGGTTAAAAAAACCAAACCGCCTACCTCCACTCCTCAGACTGCCAGTGCCAAGAAGGAGAAAAAGGGCAAGCACAAAGGTCAGCTGAGCAGCCTGTTAACCGTCAGGCCCAGCATGTGCATGAAAAACTGTGTGTGTGTGTTTATCTGTATGCGTAAAGGACATTTGTGCCATCCAGTGATTAAGTTTGTGTCATTATCAGCATTACAAAGATTGAGGATGTTCATATTCATCACAACAACATGCAAAAAAAATGTGTTTGTTCCTTTATGAATGTACACTACTGTCCAAAAGTTCAGGATCAGTAATATTGATTTATTTATTAATTTATTTATTATTATTTAGCAAGAACATTAATTCGATCAAAAGTGGCAGTAAATACATTGTTACAAATATATATATATATCATATAAATGCTGTTCTTTTGAACTTTGTCATAAAAAATCATGGTTTCATGATTTCAACGAAAATATTAAGCAGCATTATTAATATTAATTATTATTGATTTCATGAAATGACATTGAAATGTTTCAGGAATAGATTGCATGTTAAAATATAATAAAATAGTACAAATAGATAAAAAAATTTAACAATTTTTTTAAGTAGAATTTTTACTCTATTTTTGATCAAATAGGGAAAATATTTATTTGATCCCCTGTTGATTTTGTAAGTTTGCCCTTTCTCTTACAAAGGAATTAAGGATCTGTAATTTTTATGGTAGATTTATTTTAACAGATTTATTTATAGAACAGAATATTACCCCAAAAAATCCAGGAAAAAAACATTATATGAAGGTTAGAATTTGATTTACATTTTAGTAAGTGAAATAAGTTATGTGTCCATGTGGAACACAGATTAGTCCTGCCACTTTTAAGAAGTTACTACTTATCTCAGCTCGTTAGGTGTTCAAGACATCTGTCCACACAATCTGTATCTTCCACCACCACCATGGGTAAGACCAGAGAGCTGTCAAAGGATATCAGAGACAAGATTGTAGACCTTGTATGATCTCATCTCATGGGGTAAGGATGACCATGAGAAAAGTGAGGGATCAGCCCCAAACTACATGGGAGGAGCTTGTTATTGATCCAAATCAATTTCTAACCTTTATAGGATGTGTTTTTTCTGGATTTTTATTTTTGTTGGTATTCTGTTTTCAGACGTTACAATAAATGTACCATGAAAAAACTTAATTTCGGGGCAAACTTACAAAATCAGCAGGAGATAAAATAAATATTTTCTCCACTGTAAATGCATCCTAGTTGAGAATAAGAGACTTCTTTCAAAGTATTTAAACTGTAGTGTTTTTTTTTTCTGGAGTTTTCACATTGATTTCAAAACTGCCTTGTTGCTATGCATATAAAGTATATGTGTGCATGCCATACAGGCAGCAATTTCAGTTAGCATTTTTATTATTTTTCTGCATTGTTTAATTGTTATACTACACTATGACATAGCCTTAAAGGGACAGTTCACCCTAAAATGAAAATTCTGTCATCATTTACTCACCCTCATGCCACTCCAAACCTGTATGTCTTTCTTCTGTAAAACACAAAATAAGGATTTATGGAAAATTTCTCTCTCTCTCTCTCTCTCTCTCTCTTTCTCTCTGTCTCATTCTCTTTCCCCATACAATGAAAGTCAATGGAGTCCAATGCTGTTTGGATCCAATTAAATTTTAAAATATTTATTTATTAACTTTATTTAACAAGGAAAAGACTCACTGAGATTGAAATCTCTTTTACGGGAGTGTCATGGTTAAGATAGGCAGCCAAGTTTGTGTAAACAAATAAACAACAAAGTTACAACATACAATACCTAAACTGACATAACACAGTATGTATAACCAATTAAAACAATCACACACCACTCTCTAGACTGAAGACCACTCTCTAAGTAAAAATAAATATAAAAATAAGTCTCCTTTTGGAGAATATTCCAATCTGAAGTGGTGGCATATTTAAAGGAAGTTTTACCAAGATCAGTTTTGACAAGGGTCACACAAAGATTATAATTTGATTGAGAATGTAATTAATAATTGTCAGACAAAATCTTTTGAATAAAACAGCAGGGATAAAATGGCTTAATATCAATAGATATGCATTTTCTCCAAATACTCAAAGAAGGTCTTGCAACTCTTTTGTATGGTTCACAAAAATGTGTTGGAAAATTTACAATCAGTTATAAATCTCAAAGCACCATGGCACAAAACATCCAAGGAGGCATGAAGATAAGAGGGAGCATGCTGATACACTTTATCCACACAATTGAGAACCGGTAGAAGAAAAAAAACAGACACTAATTTCAGTAACACTTTGTATAAAGCCTGTATTTATAATACATTATAATGGTGTTCTTAAGGCATTATAATGAATGCATAATGCAATATAAAAAAAATGTATATGTTGTATCATCTCATGAGTATTCATAAGAACAGTTGTAATATATTATGTTTACTTATTTGTGGTTATAGCTTTTAAGAGTATGATGATGTGTAACACAATGAACATGTTGCATCCACTTTTACAATGGATTATATTTCTCATAGTTATAATTTTTGTATTATAAGTCTTGTATCTTGACATTTTTCTTATGTTACTTAAAGCGGTCAAAGACCACTTATAAGTAGTAGTAATAATAATAATAATAATAATAATAATAACAATACTCTCAAACAGCCATAAGATCAGATATCAGATCAGATGAATGTGTAATATGACATGTTTGCTTTGAACTATTTTTATTGTAATATCGGTTTGATTATTTTGATGATACCCTTTAGACTTCTGTTGATAAGTAACTCTGCAACTACATATCAACTACCAGTCATTAGAGTATTAGTATGTCTGCTACTGTAAATGTATGCTAATACTTTATTTTGATGGTCAACAAACATATAAACTGAATTTAAGTGTCTTTGCAAGTACATCAACTTATTCTACTACACTAGATTTGACCATTCGAGCATACTAATACTCTAATGAGAGTTAGTTGGCATGTAGTTGCATAGTTGCTTATAGTCGATTGATTAAGGGGCCATTAAAAAAAAAAATATAACCATATAAAACTTCAAATTTTTTCAGTTGTAGTATTACGCTCACATCAATTAATTAACATTAGCTCCACAGGAAACACTCAAATAACACTCAACATCTAACCACTCACAAGGTGTAGTAAGATACTGCCCAGATCTTAAATGTCAAGATTGATACAGCCCATTATACTATAAATTAAGTAGATTTAATATGGTGTTTATTGTGTGTTATAAATAATCATACTCTTAAACTTAAAACCACAAATAAGTGATTGTTTTTATGATATATTATACTTTTTTCTTTTTTTATAATGCATTATAATGCCTTAAGAATACCCTTATAATGTATTATAAATACAGGCTTCTTAGAAAGTGTTACCCTAAATTCTTCCTCCCACAGAATGAAACGCACAACTTAATGTAATGTGTTATCAATAATAATACCCAGGTATTTTTACTCTGACATCGAAGTAACTTGGCTCCCCTGAGAAGTCCGAAGAACAATAGAGTTTTCTTGGGAAGTTTTAGAATTTGAAAATAACATGCATTTTGATTTTCCAACATTTAAAACTAGCTTCAAATCACAAAACCTGTGTTGGATAATATCAAAAGCAGACTGTAAAAAAGCAATAAAAAAGATTGCTGCTTAGAAGTGGGTGAACAATAGATGATAGTATCATCTGCATAAAAATCGAACCTTGCATTATCAATATTAAAATTAAGGCAGATTACTGAATAATAACAGCCCCAACACAGATCCTTGTGGGACTCCCTTAACAACCTCCAGAGGATCTGACTAAACACCTTCCATCTGTACACATTGGGTTCTACATCGGGAGCTTAGATGAGGGTCTATAGTTATCCATTAAAGAAGCACCAAACCCCTTTGACAGGGGAACTACAAATGCAGATTCCCAGATCTTAGGGATTGTATTAGTTAATAAAAAATTAAACTGATTTGTCAGCGATAGATAAATAAAATCAGCCGCTAATTTTAAAAACAACGGAGAAATATGATCTGGACCTGGCTATTTATTCACATATAATTATTTTAAAGCAGAACAAAGATTGGAGATAGTAATTTGTTGAAAATCTAACTCTCTTGTCCATTTATTATGTTCAGCTTTAAAAATTCTGTTCAAATTTCTATAATTATTTGCTTGAAAAAAACAACAACAACCCTGATGCAATAAAATGACAATGCAATAAAAAGCATTTGCTTTTTATCTAAAGGTTTTGTAGAATCTGTCATTATATAAGGGGGAAGCTCTGTGATTGTTTTGTTACCAGTTTGAAACTTATTATTCCTCCATGTGTGTTCTTTTGTGTTCATCAGAAGAAAAAAAAAGTCATACAGGTTTAAAACATAGTTAATTTGCTTGCAAATTGGATAAAAGTAAACCAATAAAAAGCACATAATTCCAGTCAAACATCAGCTATTGTAATCTGCCATCTCTCATGTGGTGTGTTTGTTTTAACTTCCACAGCTACAAACAATCTTATCATGTCTTCCTGTTCCCTGTACTGTTTTTGCATTTAATTTCCCCTCATCTAAATCCATTTCCCTTTGAAAGTGTGTTGAGGGTTTTCACTGCTTTCTCTGTCAATGACAGCGTGGCACGGCATTAATGATCGCACCCCTGGAGAGGAACCAAACTGCTGTTGTACTGCCAATAGTTTTTCAAGAAAAAAACAAAATCCCTTCTAATACTCCTTATAAGAGCAGTCACTGTCTGCCTGCCAAGAGCAGTTCTGAGATGACCTACTGCGGCCTTCATCAATACAAGACAAAAACTTTCATGAAATAGACAAATAGGAGCAGGGGCTCAATCCATCAAGTGGTGATGCTTTTAGCTCAACTTCAGCACCAGTATGACACACAAGGGAGCATTTGGATTTCTTGGGGGCGAAAACATTTATTTTTTGCCTTCATATGCTGAAGGTGTTGCTTTACATTACAATAATAAAGTGCTGCAGGGATGGTATGCTTTCAAAGACCAACCCAGAAACCTGGAATTAGCCATTGACAAAAAGCCAATAGGATTTTCCATTTCCTTTTGATCACTGCGTAAAATAATCTATGACCGA
Source organism: Carassius auratus (assembly GCF_003368295.1). Taxonomy (NCBI): domain Eukaryota; kingdom Metazoa; phylum Chordata; class Actinopteri; order Cypriniformes; family Cyprinidae; genus Carassius; species Carassius auratus. The sequence continues at coordinate 6,658 of NW_020524078.1, read as the reverse complement.
CAAAAGTTTATAGTTCTTAAATATTTTGTTTATCAAGATAATCTCTACAAATGAACACAACTTTTATGAATTTTGAATATAAATACAATCACCAAAAGTCAATAATCAGCAGCATATTTATTTAAAATCTACAAGTTTGATTTAGAATGGCTCGCGAGACTTTGAATATACTGTAAACACAACGAGTCTGTGCATTTAAAAGCAAACTAGTTATTATTCGATTTTATAAGTAAGTAGTTCTAAGTAAGATCTAAGCAAGTAGTTTTCCTGTTCTGGGTGATCACATTAATGTCTCCACCAACCTCTTTAGTCCCAATTATCCACTTGTTTGCAACCACCTTTCTCAAGACAAAAAATCACTGGTGGTGTTATCTTGAATAAAATGTGCAAAGCAAGTGTTAGCCTCAGACATTATTCCAGGCATTTAACTAAAAACCCATGTATTAACTTCAGGACAATGGAACTGGAAGTTCAAAGAATAACATTTATTTCTGGGTTCTAAGACTTATTCTTTCAGCACTCTATTTTGTGAGAAGAGAACCTACTGTAAGCACTTCCTGTAAACATAACATGTTTGGTAGTTTTAACTTTACCAATCTAGGTTTGAAGACCGCTTTCTTTAGTTTTACAAAGTAGGTTTGATGTACACAACATTTATCTGGAAACGGGTATGGATGTGGTTAGAAAGAAGAAAAAGACTGCAAAAAACTGAAACTAATTGAGCCAGATATGCTTTAAAAATAATAATAATAAAAAGTTCTGCTTGTCTGAACAGAGCTACAGTATTTAGTCACCTGTTGCTCTTTTATTATGGTGCTTCTGAGACTGTGATAGCAGAACATCATCTCCCCCACAATCGTGTAGCAGCCCTTGACACAGGTCATGGTGCTTTATCTGCAGAATAACCTGCACAAACAGATCTGTGACTCACAAATGATGATTTCAAATCATAGATTTGTTTCTCAACCCAAAGCTGTGAAAGAATAAGCTGATGCAAGAATCTTGTTCATTTTATTCTTGATTAATCAATATTCTCTGTCTCTCTGGCTTTTTCTCTGATGATTACTTACCTTGTTAGGGAGCCCCAGCATCTAAATGCAGTACTGATTATTCTGCAATCACAAGCACTAATGCCTCTCAGCCATCTAGTCAGAGCTAATTCTCTGACATTGTACAGGAGACGAATCCCTGGAGGGGGAAAAGAAGGGTCTCAGTAGCTATAATGACTTAATATGGCCTGGTTGGATGCATGGATAGATGGTAGCTATAATCTGGACGGTTGCATGTAGCTGTGCTTGACTGGGACAACATGTTCTTTCACTAATAGTGACTATTGGGTGAAATATAGAATCCAGGCTGACATAAGAGCATCTGATAAAAAGACAATTCTTGAAACCCCAAGGGCACTTAAAAGCATCAGCACATGAAAAGCTAATTGAGAAGGTTATATATTGCATACACTACCAGCCAAAAGTTTCGAATAATTAAGATTTTTTTGTGTGTTTTTAAAATAAGTATCTTACGCTTACCTTTGATCAAAATACATAATAATATTGTTATATTGTAATGGTAATATTAATAATTTATATCAATAGCAATAATTGTAAATATTTTTACAATTAAAAATATTCAATTTGAGTCATCAACAGCCATTACTCTACTCTTTAGTGTCACATGATACTTTAAAATTCCTTCTAATATGTTGATTTCTTAAAAAAAGGAAAATAAATAAATACTTTTATTCCGATTAAATAAATCAAAATTGAAAGTAAAGACCAAAGATTTATATTTCAAATTAATGCTCTTCTTTTAATCGTGCTATTCATTAAAGAATCCTTAAAAAATTATATTTAATATTTTCCACGAAAATATTAAGCAGCTAAAGCTGTTTTAACTTAGCAAAACAAAATCTGCATATTAGAATGTTTTCTGAAGGACTCACGTGACACTGAAGACTGGACTAATGATTTGTCATCACAGGAATAAATTAATTTTAAAATATTTACACAATATTACTGTTTTTACTGTATTTTTTTTTATCAAATAATTGCAGCCTTGATGAGCATAAGAAACTTTTAAAAAGTATTTAAAAAAAATCTAAATAATCCGGTAGTGTTTGTGTGAAAAAGGTCCATCAATTAGACTCTAATACTGCAGAGGAAGTCATTCACGCATTATGATTTAAATGTCTGTCTCCATATTTCCATGTATACCATCATTTATGTGATACCAAAGAGTGGATAGAGGTTGGTTGATATGGTGGAGTTAACAGTGTTACTGTGTTGTGGTGGTACCACAGGAATTGATGGGCCCGCTGCCTTCCAGGATGAGGGTCAGGAGCTGGGCAACCAGATTCAGATCCTGACAGTGGGCCACTCACCTGCCCTGGAGAGTGAGGCAGAGGGCCAGGGTGAGGCAGTGGGCAACACACAGTCACAGGGCAAACAGGACCTACGGGTCACCATGCTGAAGAAAGGTACACCAGCGATAGTCCTCAGGGTAACGCAAACGAGAGCGGAGAGAGAGACAGATGGAGAGAATGCTGCCATCTTGAGACATGATTTGTAGATTGTTCTTCAGTATCACCGATCGCCTAACATGCAACACAACGTCATGTTCCTATAATAACATCATCTGGTGACAAACACTTTGAGATCTTACATGCTATATAGCACTTAGATTCAGTGTCTGCCTCTCTCTCCTCCTTCTGTGACATATTTGGATTAAATCATGTCTTTACTGTCTGCATGACTTATTAGAATCGGTATGATTGGATCTGGACTATGGACAATAATTTTGTCTTAATATAATTTTCTATTTTCTGCTAATTTATAGAACTGACTAGGAGTGGTGGTTTTTTTATCCTAAATGTAATCCGTTGGTTTTGTGTCTAATGCTCTTTTGGCATCAGAGTGCAGTTATTTGCACTGCATAATGCCTCCATGTTTGCTTAATGCCTGCTGCTGTTCTCTCCACATGTTCTGCTTTTGACACACTATTTAATTAACTCCTCAATATTTTTTCTTGTTCAAAGGAATCTCCAGTAGCATGAACTTTGATGAAGAAGAGGATGAAGATGATTTGGTCAGCTCAAGTTCATCTCAGCTCAACAGCAACACAAGACCTGGATCTGCCACCAGCAAAAAGTCCAGCAAGGTAGACTGTTAATAATGGTTACCATAATTACCTTTTCATAACTAAGAGGAGACTGAAGATAAATATTTAATATCCGATTCAAAACTTTGGTGTCATACATTTTTGTTTTGTTTGAAGAAATGCCTTTTTTATTATTATTCAGCAAGGATGCATTAAATTTATCAAAAGTGACAGTAAAGACATTATCTATTACACTGATTATAAGAAATGTTGAAATTTCTTGTGCTTCAAAGCATTGAATACTGGAGTAATGGCTGCTGAAAAATCTGTTTTACCATAACAGGAATAAATTACATTTAAAATGCATTAAAATAGAAAACAATTATATTTAATTGTAATGAGTTTTCACAATTTTATTGTTTTGGTCAAATAAATAAAAACTCTTGATCTTTTGAATATAGTGTATTTTGTCGTTTGTTTGGGGGGGGGGAGGTGTGTGTGTGTGGTTTTTGGCACTTCAAAGTATGCATTATATAAAATAGTAGAAAATAGTAAAAAAAAATTGAACTTAAGCTAAAATTAAGAAGGTGGAAGTCAGAAAAACGTTTCATTGTTCCTCCCACATTAGACTTTTTTTTAAAGAAGATAATCTTTTAAAATGCTTTAAAATTATATTGTTATATACATATGACTTTGAATAGCCTGTACAGATATGATTCAATATGGATTCAAAGGATTATTTTAAGCATCATAATGTATGAAAATGCGTTAGTATGGTACTATATACAAGTTATGAGATCCTTAATGCTGTCATGCTTAATATATAAAACTCTTTTTACAGTATGTAGAGGGTCACTCGTTCTGTCACTAAGTACACCAACGGGACCTTGGCCTGCAAAAAGTAAAGATCTGTGGATTAGATGCAGTCAGTTACCAAATAAGATTCTGACTTGACACCCACAGTATATAATGCATTGCTGACCAAATTTATATCATTTTTGTTGATTCCCAACTGCACTTTTGCATAGTGAAGGTCATTCCTTGTCCTTTGCTGTCTAAAACTGAAGCTTGCCTGCTATTTTGAGCAGTATATGTGCGTTAGCTCCAAATGTGAACTCATCTGTGTCCAGTTATATTACATGTACAATGCTGACACAAGCAGTCTGTGGATTGTCATGCTAGGATGTATTCTCTTGTGTCTATCTTGGCACAAGCCCTGCAATGCTGAAAACAGAGGGTCAGAGTCCCGTTGTTTCCTATGGCAACGGAGAAATGATTACTTTCTTAAAATAACTTGATGGAAACCATGCCTGTATGAAACCCCTGCTCTTACCACTGTTTCACTGGTGATCACAATGTACAGTGTTTTGTAGAAAATAAAAATCTATTACTAAGAAAACTGTATTAGTAGATAAGTCAAATTGGGAGAATTCCTGTAGTGTTATGCATTGTGACTGTAATATATTCTGAAGAAAAAAAATTCAAGTTTATTTTTATGCTTTTATTATTTGAGAGACTACATGGAGATTTTTTAAATTGTATTTATTTGTCACACTGCAAAAAAAAAAAACATTAAACTAAAATCTGTAAACTTTAAAGAAATGGTCCTTATCTCATATTATTCACTTGTGCATATCACATGCATATTTACCTATATATATATATATATATATATATACTATATATATATATATATATATATATATATATATATATATATATATTTATTTTTTTTTTCCCTCTTGTTATTTGTCTGTTATCCGAGCTCTTCCAGTAAACTAATTTCATGGGAGTCTAAATTCGGATGTTATTCATTTGGTTGTGTAGTTGCTCATCCATGTCTCTTGGGCCTGAACCTAATAACGTCACTGGGTTGCTTTGTTGCTCTTTAACATTTCCATTTTAATCCAGCTGCTTACATTTCAGACCACAGGGACATTTGATTAATATACACTGGGGTCCAAATGTCAAGCAATGAGTGCACTAGTGAAAATGCTTATATAATGTAATCTGTGCAATTAAGTTCAACTCACACTTTTATGTGAACATTTTTTTTTCTTCACAATTTGTTGTTCTTGTTGCTTTCAAGGTTTAAATATAACACATATCTTATTTTTCAGTGGGTGTTCAGATTTTTATTTATTTATTATTAAATCAGCTTTTTTTCCTCATGTCTCATACTTTTTGATTTATATATATATATATATATTATATATATATATATATATATATATATATATATATATATATATATATATTTATTTATTACACTTTTTACCCTTCTCTTAACGTAAATTTATAATTGACTGGGATCAATCTGTATCTGCCTAATCAATGACAGGAGGCGACCTCAGCTTCCAGCCCATTGGCCAATGAACCATCCATCGACGTAGATGACCTGGAGGAGTTCACTCTCAGACCCGCACCTCAAGGAGTGGCTGTGAAATGCAGGATCACACGGGATAAGAAGGGCATGGACAGGGGATGTACCCCACCTACTACCTCCATCTGGAGAGAGAGGATGGCAAGAAGGTCAGACACACACCGAAACAATGATTATTTCCATGTTTTCCAAGAAGTCATCATTGTTTAGCACCAGCAATCAAGCCCAATCAGTGACACTCCATTCATCCAATTTGCCAAAGGGCTTGAAATGATTGATTCTGATGAAAGGAACCATATTTAGCCTGCAGGAGAGCTAAATGACAACTCAGCATAATATTGCTGCGCTTGTTAAATGCTTATCCTAAAATCAAAAATCATATGTTAAAAGCCATGTTTTATAGCCATCTTTTTTACCTTGTAGAATAATACATATAGCCAACTTCCCTATATGTATATGTATATCTATATGTGTTATATAGTTGGTTGTCATTTCTCAAAACAATATATGGAAACGCCGTCTCTGATTGTTTGTTTGTTTATGTCTCAATCTCTATCGGATGTTTTTGATGTCCGTTTTGTGCTGCTGTTTCGGTGTCCAATTAAATTCTGTTATACATTAGGTTTTCCTTTTAGCCGGGAGGAAGAGAAAGAAGAGCAAAACATCCAATTACCTCATCTCCATCGACCCTACTGACCTATCACGGGGCGGCGAGAGCTTTATTGGCAAACTGAAGTAGATTTAAAGAGTTTCATTGTGTCGCGTGATTCATAAGATACAGTAGAGTAACGTTAAAACTTAACTATGCTGTTTTTTTTAGAGACAAGAGACATCTGTCTCTGTCTAAACATTCAAGAGGACCTTTAATGAGTCTGTGTGAACCTATTTAAAACTGTAATTTGGGTTCATTGCTGTTGTGCAGGAGTGTCCTCGTTCATATGAGGAGAAAGCCACTGTGTGCGTTCTAATGTCTGTGAGTCTCATTACAGCTGCTTAAAAAACATACATCTTTGATTTTGTATATGTTACTATTCCATAATTTTTATTAGTACTAAAAAGAAAAAAGCTTTAATTTGTATTATTTTCTTCTTTTGATTTGGTGTGAAATGTGGCCTGAACATATTCTTGACAGTCTTTGGAGCTTCATTCCTTTGCTGTGACACGCTGAAAACTTCATTG